>NC_069368.1:22704821-23005357 GCF_021730395.1 Mercenaria mercenaria | reverse complement strand
TCCCATCTATCCTTGTTCGTACTTTTACTTACAAGCTAGACATTATTGACGGCCAACTTGGAATAATAGTATGTTGTGGTAAGTCTATTCAGTATCAATAAACGAGTTTAACAAAATAATAAAATCCGACAATATTATTGCAATAATTATATATTTCCGTATTCAGTGTTGAATATGTGTGGTTATGTCCTTGGCATGTCGAATTTCCTGATTTGTTTTAGTTTGTGAAATAACATTTGTCGTTAAAGAGAATTCCTATACTTTTTTCCTTTCATAGATTTTGTTTTTCAAATTCACATATATGATAGAAAGATGTGTGCTGAAAACAATGAACAAATAAAAACAATGGGCCACCTGGCTTGCTTTTTTGTGAAAAATTGTTTTGAACCCACGCACTGTTGCTGAAACTGCCAGAGACTATTCAACATTTTCATAATTTTCTGCTTTTTCATTAATACCAACCAAAATATGCATCAAGACAGCATAATAAGGTTTATTCTTTTTTACAGATTTTATCATATATTTTATACCATAGTCATATTTGTAATACTCTATCATTACAATAATGGGTACAAATGAAAAAAAATCTTGTTTCAAATTCACTTTTGTCAACCTTTTCAATGAAAAACACCCATAGTGAAGAACTTTTTTTGATATTTTCCAAAAAAGAACTGTTTCATTTTTTTCTGTTTTTATCATGTATAGATAATTGTATTGTGAACATAAAAATGGCCAAATATATATGGGTCACCAGGCTAAATTTTTTTTAGACCGCTTGAATACAACACCTGTTCGGACAAAAAATGGCGCGAACCTGACCAAATTGATTACGTGTATATCTGCTATACGTTTTAACTAAAAATTTAAAAAATCTTAATTCTTTCTATAATTGAATACTAAATAATCTGAAAGGAGATATTATCTGATCAATACAAAGTTAATTGTCTAACATTTGAACAATACTGTCTTTGTACTAAAATGCGCTGTCAAAACACAACCACAAATGGCAAGTTGCATGATACATGTCAGGCATGATACATGTCAATAAAATATAAACCAGTATCAATTGATTACTGATAAAACTTATTAAAAATGTTATTTCATTCAAGATTCCTCATGTTTAAGATTGTCTGTCACATGTTTTGACAAATGTTGACTTCACTTCCATTTTCCATAGGTAGTGTCGGCTGCGCAGAAGGATGCGCATGAAAAAACTATAGGAATTCCCTTTATATGAAATCATTATCAAAGGAAGTATACTACGAGAACAAAGCTCCAGTTCAATAATAAACAACAAACAATGATTTCATTCAAATGAAAATCACTGTTTGAGACATATTAATTCGATTATCAAAACACGATATCAAGGATTATATAGTTCTTTGGCGATTTGCCTGTTTACTGTGGTTTTCATTCCAAGCGCTCTAACGTTCTAACGAGGAATTTTTGCATAACAGCACACAGTTTCAGTCGTCTTTGTTTAACAGAAAAATAAAGTAGTTCGTGTTAGCATAGTTAATGTACTTCTGCATATTTATGACGTATACCCCTGCCTCTGTCTGCGATCTCACATAAAGCACCAACTTTTGCATAATCTGTAGAACAGCAGAATAGAAACAACAATAGAAAAGTCCAATGATCAACGATCGAAACCGAATGCTTTTAATATTCAATGTTTACATTACATTTATCAAAATGTCCAAGAGTAAATTATAATAAAATCATTAAAATGATTGATAGAAACTCAAAATGCTTTTAGAATTTAGTTTTAACTGATTATGATATGAACAGTGTCATAGGTTTGCCAAGATTTACCATGGCAACGGATTTCATATTGTTTTAAAAACAGAATTAAACAAAATCAGAGAGCCATGCTCCGTGGCCAGTTTCACACGTTCTGCCGTTTTGTATGCTTTTAATGCTTTAAATTCTGGTTACGATCCTTCATTGCAATGCTACATTTATCTATATGCAGATTCCTTTGATACCTAATATTTCGGAAGTCAGGCAGTAAAACGGATCGCTATCAGTCTTCCTTGCTATGAAACTATAGAGTGGTTTTACCAATGATATTTAGCACTTAATTACTAATATTAGTCATTGTGGCTGCTGACTGCACGTTGTGAATTGCAATTAACTCGGTTATTTCCATATTTTACAGGTAAATGAGGGTCAATCAAGTACATCTCTTTGTCTGTTTAAGATAATATTCATTAACTTCGAAAAATAGGTTGCATCAACTTTACCTGATAAGATAGATCTACGGTCACAGAATTAAAATCTTATGTATTTGATATGAATAACGTCACTCTTAACTGATCTAAAAGTGACCGAAGCTTCCTTTCTATATTGTAAAACACAAAGAAAACCATATAGTATCATAATTTTGGGTCTTTTTTACACAACGGAAGTCTGTTTTTGACCGCGTTTTTTGATCGAATTCTAGATTATGTTCATACATGTTCATGCATACCATTAATAGTGTTTGCGAAATCCATATAGTTATCAAGGAAATAAAAGCAAAACTGAAACACATATTTTGGGATTTAGATGTTGTCACTATATAAGATGAGCCGTTCACAGTTACAGAATCAGAAAAATCATTATTAGCAAATAACTAACATATGATTCTACCCTTTTCAACAAGAAAGAATAATTAATATTGTAGCTTTCATACACTTGACAATTTAACTACTTGATATATTTTTCTTGATAACAAAACAAATAATTTATCAGTCTGCGATAATGACTGGAACGCTTATAAGTAAGTACACTGGTAAACAACAGTTATACTTGTTATTCAGGAGCTTACAGAATTTAGATTTTCTAACGTTCTAACATTAATTTCACCTAAAAGAAAGTACTTATATTAAAATTTTTCAAATCAATATTCAATAATCACTTTGTTGAGAAGTTAAAAAGAAGTTTCTAATTAGTTTGGCAATATATGTTAAAACATATAATTCCTATGACGTCATATATAATGCATATTTCAGGAGTGTCCATTATACTGCTAGCAATATATTTGGTCTCATCCGCCCATCTGAAACTGAATAAACGTTCTGCAACTGAAGGGCTATACGACGGTCCGTGTTTTATGACTAACGGAGAGGGTCCAGTAGTGTCAAGGTCATTAAAAGACAGCATGGTTGACTTAAAAGCCAGAACAGCTGGACTAAAACTAGATGCACAATTATTAAAGGATTTTGTACGTAGTATATTTCGTATTTTCTTTACTGCTTAATCCGCCAGTTCTGTTACAGGTTGTTCGAAAACAAACGTCTCCCTAACTTTGCAAGAACTGGCTCCATAATGAATATATCATTTTATAGGTTTTAAGTAGATATATTTTAGAATTTGTATTAATACGAGTAATTTTCATATCATTTCTTGTGTGTTTCGTAGAAATATCAGTATGTAAATATATTGTCCAAACAAATTAGAAATAAGATTCATTTTCTTACATTTTATATATTGTTTTGCATGGAAATGTTATTTTCTTTTTGCAAGGAAAATTACTGAATGTTTAATAAGAATGTAATGCCATTTCTTGTTAATAATTCCATGTTTAAAATTCTAAAATGGAAAATATCCCATCAAAACTGATTTTTATGATAATTTCAAAATTGACTAAGTTGAATAAAGTTTGAAAATTCGGAGATTAAGCTGTTGCTATATTCGTCTTTTGAGTTCTTATAGTATTGAGCAATTATTTTTTTCTAATCAATAATCGCTGCAGCTTAAGGAAAAATATCACATTTCGGATGACACGGCAAAACAGTTAGATCTAATACACTGGTTGAATCAAGAGGATATGATTATTGATGAAGTAGTAGTGCAAGCAGCTATCAGCCAGGTAAATAACAAGCTTTTTTCTTATATGTGTATATGAATGCTTATTCAAACAAAAGGCAATATGCACATGAGTTTACAACATGTGGATAAATGCAAACATACTATAAATACATGAAAAACATCAGTGGTATAAATTGATATCAATGTAAATAAGTGCAAACATAATATAAATATATAAAAAAACACCAGTGGTTTAAATTGACATCATCGTATATAGCGTTAGCTTTGGAAATGACGACAACGTTTACTATTTTTGGCATTCGCATTATACAGAACATCCTACTTTACGACACTTGACTATTGTACGATAAAATGTGCGAAGTTACTTCCGTGTTTATGTTAAATGGATTTAATTTTTTTGGAAAATAAGCTATTTGGTCTGCATAGATTGTCTGTCGTGGTAATTATATCTATAATACATTTGATATATACTGATTCCCATACTTTGTGCTAGTCGTCAGCTACATGGGCTGATGTAATAGTTATAGAATATTTGTGAGTTGTGGTATTTGGGTTTCCTTTTATGTATTGGGTCTATTGACAGCATTAAGTAATATAAATTACAAATGAGATGGTTTATCAAACTTTTGGGGATAAAATAGATAATAGCAGAGAGTAGCAAGTCGTCATTATTTCAAGTCTAAGATAAGCTTTAGTTTAAGTATGCAGTGTTAAAATGGTACAGAAGGAGAAAGTAAAGTGATTAGTTAAATATTATGTCTCTTTTCTCAATTGCTTTAAATGTATACATTGATAATTATTTTATTATTATCGGACTCTCTGATGACAACAATTCAACAAATTTCGGGATATTAGGTTTTTTCCAGTAATATTTATGTATATACTGAATTCTAAGCTCCTTAAAAAGGGTGCATTCTAACAAAAATGAAATTCATCTTCTAATTTATTACAATATAAGCATTTTCTTTCGTTTCTTTCAATTTTTCTAGGTTTATGCCATCTTTCTGTCTCGATTGCTGATCTGTGTGCCAAAACTCTTAACCTTGTCAAAGCATATCAATTTTTTTTATCTTTATTGTATCTAAATATATCTTATAACTAAATTCTGAAAACAATTTATAAGCTGAGGCGCGTGTTGAATTGCTTAATTCTGCATTCCAGTCTTGACTAAACGTATCCTTTAGTTTTTGTTAAAGTTCACTTATAAAAAGATTTTCATTTCCTACTCCTAGAAATAACCATATAAGATTCTTTCACTGGTTATAGGTGCAGATGGGAATTTCCGGCCTCGAGGGTAACTGTTTAGGCGGTAACGAGGTTTCTACCGAGTTACCGCCTAAACAGTTACCCGAGAGTCGGATATTCCCATCTGCACCTATAACCAGTGACAGAATCATTTTCTTGCATACCGATATCAAGATAAAATGATAAAAATAAAATCAATCGAACGGCTTTCTTTTTAGAACTATTTCTTATAGCAGCGTATTTAAACAAAGCGCAGGAAATCAACGTCCATAAACAGGAAAGACGTCATGACGTTTCAAAGACAAATAACAATGTATAGTTCCGGTTTTGTTTTATCAGTTCCAGCGTAACTTTATGAATTTTTGATAAAATAACGTGTTTTGAATCTAGAAATATACTATCAGGAACAAAGAGGAACTGTCAAGGTATTGGATTTTTATTCCGTTTTTCGAAATAAAATATAATTAACTACATAAATCTTCTCTTATATATGTAGTTCGTAATACGTCATTTAAAGCACGAGAGTCATCTTACACCCCGGGCTGTAAGATGGATATTTCCAGCACCGGTACAAATACCGGAAATCCCCGTCTGGTATGCAAGAAGACATAATAATATCCTAAATTCTCTAATGTGGATTTAACAGATTTTGCACAATTGTTCTTTTTTTTTTCAATGTTTTCAACCATCATGTGATAAATTTGTTAAATGTACTTTTTATTGTCACTTCTGATTATTTTTAACCAGTGTTTTATGACTCTAACTATTCTGTTATATTTGAATGGCATCCTGCCGAGTTCACCATAAATAAAGTTATTTTGTGTTTGTAGTTTAACGCCTTAAAAATTCTTGCAAAAGTGTAATTGTAGATTTTCTATTTTTCTAGAGTTATTTATCCCCAAACCTCACTTCAGTAATTTAATATAGGTGTAATCAGCTTATCGAAAAGGTCAAGTATGTGTTTAACAGTAAGGTCAGTGAATTTTTGTATATCGCTTTTAAGTTTAAAACATGCTTTTAATGTCTGTCTTGACAGAGCTTCATCTGTTTCCGAAAATGTAGTAGTAAACACTATCCCTAAATATGTATATTTGTTTATTATTTCTATTTCAATGCCATCATATAATATTGTTAATCCTCTTTCTATCCTGCCTCCTATTTGAAAAATCATGATTTTAGTTTTTCTTACATTAACAACGAGCTTCCATTTATCACAGTAGTCTTTAAGAATGTGTAAGCCTTCTTGCAATTCGTTAATATTTTCAGAAAACAGTACTATGTCACCTGCATATAATAGAATAAAAAGTTTAAACATTCCTATACTTAGACCTTTAAACCCTTTTAACATGAAAGTTTCCTCTAAATTGTTTAAATAAATCGAAAATAGAAAAGGGGAAAGACAATCTCCTTGACGTACTCCTAGCGTGCATATGACACTTTCACTTAATGAATTTTGTGTCTTTATTCTTGATTTTACATTTGTGTACATGGATCTTAATACGTTTTAAATTTTTCCTCTTACTCCTAGTCTGATCAATTTCAACCAAATATTTTCTCTAACAAATAATCGAACGCCTTTATAAAATCTACAAAACAGACTATTACTTTTTTATTTTCATTTAGCATATAATTTATTCACCCGTGCAAGATAAAGATATTGTCAGCTGTTCCCATGTTTTCTCTAAAACCTGTCTGTGTGTCTACCTACACTTGATAATATTCAGCCCATTTGTTTAATCTTTGATTTAGTACCCTAGCGAACAGTTTTCCTAATGTGCTTAAGAGTGTTATTCCCTTGTAATTTTCTGGGAGACATTGATTACCTTTTTTATACAATGGCATAATAAACCATTCAGAGCATTGATTAGGAATATAGCCTATATTTAACAATTTGTTGAAAAGATTTGTCAAGTATTTGATAATATATACATTACCATATTATATATTACTTTGTGAAACACTTGTGACATGAAAAATTTCACATATACATTCCAACCTGCTTTTAGCGGTCATCTACTGACTGAAAATGACCACTATAAACAGTTGATCTATATATACGTGTTTTCGATGTAAGACATCAGCACTGATTTAAAACTTAATTATGCTTTTTATACCAAGTGTATTGTTTATGTGTATGTTTCGCGTACAAGCTTTGTTAAAAGGCTGATACATTTTTAATTCATATAACAAGAAAAAGATTCACATTCCACACGCAAAAAATATATTGAGGATTCCTATACTAAATGAACATATACTGTCTCGTAAATGATTATTATAATTTTTCAATTTAAATTTTGTCATCCTTTTTTAACAGCTATAGATATTACAGGGATAGTTTTCTTTAGAAATGTTATAACAGTGATTTCAATCCACCCTCATCATTGGTCAAAATATTTACATTTGTGGAGGTTTTGTGCAAATTAGGCATGTCGCTAACAAAAAGATTCACTCAAACAAACAATCGTTATTTCAAAAGTCTTTTCGATATTTAGAAAACTAAATTACTTGAGACTTTGGTTACAGCAGTACAGTAAAATAAACATCACATTTTTATTTTGACACATAATATTACTTAGTGCAATTTGCCTACTTTTCTATTGGCTGCCGACCGCGTTAGATAGGGTCACGCTATATAAATGGTCGTTATAAATGGTGCCTGTATTCAGATGGCCGCTTATGCAGGTTAGACTGTAGGTAGAATGACATAAATATCACATCTAATAATGTAAATGTCTTGCACTAAAACTTGAGTATTGAAATTATATATCGCGATTAATTATCTGGAAGCTGTTCCAATTTCGCCAGTTGATAATTTGCCACAGAAGATAGATACGCTCTCAAAGGATGAGCTTAAAATTGTTTTAACGAATTCATGGCTTTGCCTTTTAGATAAGATACATGGATTGGTAATAAACAACATACATATCATTTGTTACGTTTTATATAATATTTCATATCTATTTTCTCCTCAGACGAGATGTTCTGTGCACAATGTGACTAGAAATACATGTCCGTATCGCAGTTAACTAACTGGAATCTATTACCTATTCAGTATAAAACGACACAACTATTTTGACACACATTCCGGTGTTAACTTAACGATATCACTGTTGCATGAAATTCAACGTCAATAAACACTTGAACAGTACGGAAAATATTCTGACCTGTCCTCATTTCGAAATCCAATGTCGACTCGTAATATACACTTATCTAACGAGCGATCGTCTAAATATATTGTCCTATCGTAGAGGATGTGTAAAATAACCTAAAGTCATAGTATTCCTTAAATGAGGATTGGCATCTATTACATATCTAAATATTGGGAGAAAAGTTTTGCTCTTCGACATTTAAAATGGTTCCACTAATGTTATACTCATGTATAATCTTTATTAGTTTTAACTTGATTGACTGATGACAAGTAATTTAATACATATTTAACATTTTTATTAAAAATATTACTTTTTTCAGCCGAATGAAGCATTCAAATCCCACTATGATTTATTGTCTGTTTATGGTTTATACGTGGAACAACTACGAACAAACGGCACATTCGCTGAAGGGAAAAACGAAGAAGAAACCAGAAAAATGCTACACAGCTATGAAGTCGAGCTTTACAGTTGCTTGTGTAGTCTCAGAATCACTATTCAGTCTACCGGAAGTGAGGTCAGAAGTGAGGTCTCAAGTGATAATCTTGAACAAGATTTTTTGGCAAATGCCTCTCCGTTAACGAATGCGACATATAGGGCTTATATAACGATGCATGACGGTATTAGCTTGATGGAGTTTTTGAACACTATTTACAAGCGGGTAGAAGCGTCCATCATGGACGCGACGGCTTAAACAAACGTCAAACATGACATTTCATACAAGTATACATATTATGTTAAATATGTCTAATGAAATAATTGGATTTTCTACATAAAATATAAGTTGTCTGCTCAAGTCCAGTGGATTTTATCTTTTGGTTTGTGAAGAAATTCTACAGTTCGTATGAAAATTAGGATTTACCCAATTAGTTTTATAAAAGTTATAACATTTTGTACTGGAAACATCAGGCGCAAGCTTCATATAAATTTCTTTCATATCATAATATTGTGACTATTGTAAACTTAGCTTTTACTAGGATTCAGTAATCTAACGTTTTATAATACATTTCTATGAATTACTATCAGGGTATTTTTATTATGTTCATAGCTTGTACACATATTTTGTTTTTATAATTTAATCAAATTGTATACCACTAGTCTATTCATTTTCGTTCTCAGGTTGATAAATATACGTGTATAACCTACTGGAAACATTAGATGCCAGCGTACATATCATGATATTGTGACTATTGTCAACTTTTTGTTGTGTACTGAATTTACATTTTTATCATGTGTTCAAGAATTACTATCATATTATTTTTATATACATTTGTATTCATAACGTGTACACATATTTTTACATTTTAATCAAATGGCATACAATTAGTCTCGTTCTCGGGTTTATTAAAATATTTTCATGTATAACCTCTTTTAACCATTATTTACGATATACTTACTTTTAAAACTACATTTTGTGTATTTTGATAAGGGATTCGAAATTTCAAGTTTTTATCACATTCTACATCTACATTTGAAGCTGAAGTAAGAAGTTTCTATCAATTCAAATATTTAAATCAGAATTTGCGCGTATTTTGCTGTGATATTCTGTTAAATGATTTTAAAAATGCGTTTATTTTTTGTTTCTAAATGTGAACTATTTACTCAGGGTATTTACAATCAAACACACTTTATCTTTGTGAATTGTTTCACTAGTGGAATTTTAGTGGACTACGTCCTTATATGACTGTTTGTTTAATATCTACAATAAATAATCTGAAGCATTATATTGTGTTGTTGTTAGTGTGATATCAAATATGTAGGCACCATGTTTACAGTGTTTATTTCCAATATGAATAATAAGCTGTACCTAACATTTTCTTACTTTTCCAATTCCTGTTAAGGCTGTATCAAGCCCTTTTTCCAAATTAAGTTCTGAAGTTAACTAAAGGGTCAGACCACATGTTTGTATAAAGTGTCCAAAATCGGTTGCAAAGTGTATAGTTTAATAACGACAATATCCCTATGGTTTTCGGCCTATGAAATAAATAGTTTTGCCTTAAATCAAAATAATATCTTAAAAATGCCAATAATTCATAATATCACCAATGAAGGCAAACCATTTTATTCTAGTTCTTGTACAAATATGAAACAAGAAAACTTATGTTCCGGACTAGTTTAATCAAATAATTGTCTTTTATGTCAAGTAGTGGTACATGTATTACTTTCCGACGACAGGAAATATCTAGTATTTATTGTAACAATTATATCAATGTATTAAACTTATTCCAAAGTCTTGCTTCCGGGAGAAAATGAAACATAAGGATTTTTTTAAAATCAATATTCTGATGAACGGTATGTGTAACATCTTCTTACTGAGTGACTAGGAAACATACAACGTTTGACTTTTTTTTCAAAACTAAAACGTATTCATTTGATGACATAGAAACTAACTTATAGGTATACTTATTGAAGATATCACTATTTCTACAACAAGTATGCAAAGTAATTTTGCAAATGCTACTGGCTACTAATCATCAGATGTAACTGATATGTGTCTTATGTACATATCACCACAACTATCTAAGTTTTGCTGATCTATAAATACCATTATTCATTGAATAATTTTAAGTAGGTTTAATTGACTTGTGTTTGTTAATTCAATGATGATTTTCTGACTCTTAATTCAGTAAGTAAATTAAAAATGTTTTTAATGTTTTCGATACAGCTGCTTCCGTTTTGGAGGTTAGATATCCAAGTATCTGAACGATAAACTATGGTAAATTAGACAATAAAATCTGGAAAGTAGATCCCTCGGAAGCACCGAGAACATATACACTTCAGGAAGCATTGCTCATTTTCATCCTAAATTGCTCGCAAAAATATGGTTCTATAAGTATACCGTACTTCAATTATCCGAGTTGCAATGAACTGGACGTCATGCGGCTGTAGTTTATGTCATTAGTGACGTCAAAGATTTTTCTAACCGTATGTCGCATCAACCGTTGTTTATCGTAAAATATATGTACAACGGTTGACTTCCTTCTTTGTTTACCTGAAACAAAATAGAGTTATGTTAGAAATTTGAATAAATGGCATTTAAAACGTCCCGGTCTTATGACAATCAACCGCTTGGTCAGTTACTAGTCAGGAAAACATAATTTTCTAGGTAATGACTATGTAAAAGTTAGACGTACATAAACGTTTCATATACATCATTTGCGTGTTATTATATTAAAATATGAAAAGCAGACTCTGACAACTGGAGACACGTTTTTAAATGTTCAACCATAAACATACAGGGAAAAGTGGCAGAGCCCTTTAAGGATGTGTGTTTGAGGATAATAAAGTTATGCATACTGCAGAAAAATGATGATGAAATAGGAAAAAGATATACATGCAACATCCATTTTCCCAGCATATTTGCATAGCATTAAGACTTTTTAAAGCGTCATTTTAAAGCTTGCATTTCATAATTATGAATAGTATTTTGGAAACAAAAATATATGATGAAAAGACGATCTTAATTCATTCGTAACATATTCGTTAAGCAAGAGCTTGCTTAAAGTTAGAGAATTTTCATCATAGAAACATTCATTTTTAAAAACTTATTACCGTTATCATAAAGAAGACTTTGATTACAATTTTACTCAGATCGTTGGAACTTTAAAAGATATAACACAAACCTTAAAACACGTCTGAAACTTAGACTTACGCACTCTGTATAATATGGGGATGCTATATATAAAATACAAAAATTTAAACATAATAATTGTAATCAAATATGTGTAAAAAAAATGTAAGTAAGTTTCTTAAAATGAGATTTTTTAAAATCATAACGCACATTTCATGTTTTCTGATTGAACTCTCAACAGTTAGACGGAAGGTGTGTGTGTGTGTGTGTGTGTGTGTGTGTGTGTGTGTGTGTGTGTGTGTGTGTGTGTTTAACGTCTTTTTTAACAATTTTACAGTCAAGCTTTTCTTTTTGGTGGTGCAATAAGTAATGAAGTGTAAAACTCCGTGATGCTTTTCTCATAAACCCAACCAAAACGGATGGAGGGAGTGCACTTTGTCTGGTAACTTGTTTAGTCTTGCCCCTTAATTTTAGGCTCTCGCTGTTCTGACTTCAGATAAATTGTGGAGTACATTTGTGTACTTATACCTCAGATTAACCTAATTTATATTTTACTATTTGTTTTTAATCTGGAATTTTGTCACTAATGTTAAAGGCTCTGTCAGGGGAAGTTACTTTATCTGCAGTGCCTTGTCTTACTTGTTGACAACAGAGTAAAACGGAGGTTGTCATGCACTAAACGCATTTCCTGTTCAATGTTATGTATAATGTCTTGAATGTTTGTGATTTTACTTAAGTTTTAAACTTGATTCTCAGTCAGTAAACAAAGTTTAAAGAAATTCTGTCTGTAGGAAACGTTTTGCCTACCGGTTTATACATAAAGAAAACTGTAAGATGTGTCTTTAAATGGTTTCCAATACTTGGATTCAGATTCAAGTAGGCCCTAGTCGTTGATATCATGGACAACATTCAATTTTACTATAATAAAATTCCGCTTCAGCGGCGCTAAGAGGCGTGAGGGGTTTTGCATATTTCATTTCCTCATAGGAACAGACTCATTCATACTGTGTCTGATATCATCTTGGTTGGTTGCGTTCTGTGCTTCTAAAGGCTCTTTTCATAGATGTCATTAACCGTCACACCAGCAGTCTTTAAGTGACGTGTGGCAGCTCTAAAATGTACACTCGTACTTGTACTCAGTGTTAATGTATTTTCAGGTCTTCAAGGAATATGGCTAACATTCAAATCTACAGCAATAGATTTCCTCTTAAGCCGGTGCTTTGTAGCGTGAGGGATTTTGCAAATTCCATTACCTTTAATGAATAGACTCAGTCAAACTGAAAGAGTTCATCGTGTTGGTAATAATCCAATTTGAGAATCATTTTTTCCTCTAATCACAACACAAATATTCACTTACTATTTGACGGTTTCGACCTAAGCATGTTTAATGGTGAGTGATGTTAGTGAAAGGAAACAGATCAGGGTGGAGGCAACAGGACTTTTGAAAAAAGACCCCCAATCCACCCCCCCCCCCCCCCCCCCCCCTCCCCACACCCCCCATCTCCAATTTGAGCAAAGAAGAACGCATTGCCCTGAGTTGAGGAAAGACAATGTCATTACGATTCTCCCGGCCGATAAAGGAAAGGCCACCGTAGTAATGAATGCCTCCTCATATGACGAAAAAGTCAACATCATGTTGTCAGATGAAAGAACATATGAAAAGCTAAAGAAAGACCCTACCCCGGGATATAAACGAAAACTAATATCTTTGTTAACAAGGTTCAAACAGGAGGAAGAGATAATGGAAAGTCAATATAGACATTTGTATCCAACGTCAGTGAATGTGCCCCGGATGTACTGCACCCCGAAAATCCACAAGGAAGGCAACCCGTTACGTCCCATCGTAGATTACACTGGATCAATAGGATACAATGAACAGTTCCCGTGCATTAGCCGATCTATTAGGACCTTTAGTGGGACTATCGGAACATCATGTCAAAAACTCGAAAGACTTAGCTGGAAAGATAATTGAAATAATGAATGAGGAAGATGAGATCTTTGCCTCACACAATGTTGTCTCCCTATTTACCAACACCCCAATAGACAAAGCTTTGGAAATCATTCGGGATAGATTAGAAAATGACAGCACTCTGAAGAAAAGAACTTTATTGACTCTAAGTGACATCATGGAACTGTGTGAATTCATTTTAACGACTACCTATTTTCAATTTAGGGGTAACATTTTTCAGCAAAGGTTTGGCACAGCTATGGTTAATTCCGTGTCTCCTTTTGGCGCTAATTTGTATGTGGAGTGGCTTGAGAAGAAGGCAATAGCAACAGCTCCGGTCAAATGTAAACCACAACTATGGAAACGTTACGTTGACGATATCCTGGAGACGATAAATAGGGGAGAAACTCAAAACCTGATTGACCACCTCAACATTGTCTATGCCACAGACAGCATCAAATTCACACATGAGGAAGAGAACAATGGAACAATACCGTTCTTGGACACACTGATTGTCAGAAGGCCGGACGGTAGTGTGAAATTACTGGTGTACAGAAAGAAAACGCACACGGACCACTCCACTTCTCCTCCCGCCATCCGTTGCAACATAAACTTGGCGTAATAAGAACGTTATTTGACAGTTGCAACGATATAGTCACGGAGAAAGATGACAGAAAGAAAGCGGAAGCTCATATAGTGGAAGCTTTGGGGAAATGTGGATATCCGAAGTGGTCATTTCAAAAAGTGAAAAAGCAGATAGAAAGAAAGAAAGACACAAAGAAGAAAGGAAAACCCAAAGACAAAGACAATGATCAATTGGAAAGGTTTAGTCATCCTACCTTACGTAAAAGGCTTAACAGAGGGAGTAATAGAGTGCTAAGAAAACATCATGTAGCAACTGCGGTAAACCCAAGCAGACAATACGTAACATCTTGGTACATCCAAAGCACAAGCAGGATAAATTAGAAAAAAACTGAAATAGTGTACAAGATTCCTTGTAAAAGTTGCAACAAAATATACATTGGAGAAACAGGAAGGAAATTTGGAACGAGAATTAAAGAACATGCAAAGGATGTAGAACAAAATAAACAAGAGCACCGCCATGCGGGTGCTGACGCTCATCTGATTTTTTTTGTATAATAGAAATATTGTCCTACCCATGATTTTCTAAGTCTAAAAAGGGCCATCATTCTTGCAAAAAGCAGGATAGAGTTATGTTTCTTGATGTACAGTGTCCACCTATGATGGTGAAAAACTTTTGCAAGTTTTAAAGCAATAGCTTTGATAGTTTATGAGAAAAGTTGACTTAAACATAATATTCAACCAAGAAAATGATTTTTCTAAGTCCAAAAGGGGCAATAATTATTGCAAAAAGCAGGATGTTGCTTGCTGTACAGGGTCAGCTTATGATGGTGAACAAGAGTTGCAAGTTTTAAAGCAATAGCTTTGATAGTTTAAGAGAAAAAGTTGACCTAAACATAAAACTTAACCAAGAAATCTGAAATTTTCTAAGTCGAAAAGGGGCCATAAATCTTGCAAAAAGCAGGATGGAGTTATGTTTCTTGCTGTACAGGGTCAGCTTATGATGGTGAACAAGTGTTGCAAGTTTTAAAGGAATAGCTTTGATAGTTTAGGATAAAAGCTGACCTAAACATAAAACTTAATCAAGAAAACTGATTTTCTAAGTCCAAAAGAGGCGATAATTCTTGCAAAAAGCAAGATGGAGTTATGTTTCTTGATGTACAGGGTCTGCTTATGATGGTGAACAAGTATTCCAAGTTTCAAAGCAATAGCTTTGATAGTTTAGGAGAAAAGTTGACCTAAACATAAAACTTAACCAAGAAATCTGATATTTTCTAAGTACAAAAGGGGCCATAAATCTTGCAAAAAGCAAGATGGAGTTATGTTTCTTGCTATACAGGGTCAGCTTATGATGGTGAATAAGTATTCCAAGTTTCGAAGCAATAGCTTTGTAGCTTAGGAGAAAAGTTGACCTAAACATAAAACTTAACCAAGAAATCTGATATTTTCTAAGTACAAAAGGGGCCATAAATCTTGCAAAAAGCAAGATGGAGTTATGTTTCTTGCTATACAGGGTCAGCTTATGATGGTGAATAAGTATTCCAGGTTTCGAAGCAATAGCTTTGATAGTTTAGGAGAAAAGCTGACCTAAACATAAAACTTAACCAGGCAACGCTGACGCAGACGCCGACGCCGACAACCGCTCAAGTGATGACAATAACTCATCATTTTTTTTTTCAAAAAATCAGATGAGCTAAAAAGGGGCTTACACATGATCAACAAGAAAGCGATCTTTAACTGAACTAAACAAAAGTGCAATTACAGACTATGTTAATCAAAATAACCATGAGATAGACTGGGCGGGAGTCAGATTACAAGACCAGAGTGATTAAAGAGGCGATACACATGCGAGTCCATAGAGAGGTCATGAACAGGGACGAGGGGTCCCACCAGCTCTCACGAGTCTACGATTCGGTTTTTGTCACGGAAAGTGACGAAAATCATCGAGCATGACCGATCTCGTGCAGTTCGGCATTCTGATGATGGCCTCAGCTGAGGCCGAAACAGTCAACTAGTAAGTGAATATTTGTGTTGTGATTAGACGAAAAATATGATTCTCAAATCAGTCAAACCGAGTCTGCTATTATGATCCTTGATTATGTCATATGCTTCCAAATAGTCTTTTCAAAGATTTGATCGATATACTGTTTCGTCAATTACCATAATTGTAAGTTTTTTTGTAATATTTTGTTTATAATGCTTCTGTTTAGTATATCTCAAGCAAACAAAAAATGTAAGATTTTCATAGATCAAATGAGATACACCCGCCCGCTTAGCTCAGTAGGAAAGAGCGTTGGTCTACGGATCATGGGGTCGTGAGTTCGATCCTCGGGCGGGGCGTATGTTCTCCGTGACTATTTGATAAACGACATTGTGTCTGCAATCATTAATCCTCCACCTCTGATTCATGTGGGGAAGTTGGCAGTTATATGCGGAGAACAGGTTTGTACTGGTACAGAATCCAGGAACACTGGTTAGGTTAACAGCCCGCCGTTTCATGACTGAAATACTGTTGAAAAATGGCGTTAAACCCAAAACAAACAAACAAACAAACAAATGAGATACTTTTAATACACGCACATATTATTCATTTTAACGAAACCCGTAACATTAAGCATTCCAGTGACTTAATCAGGTAACTATAAACATTAAAAAAAGTGAGTCTCATCAAAACTAATGAGTTCTTCCTGTTACAAAGAAAATAATCTCAAGTGTTATTGAATTTATTTTAATTTCAACATCTCAGTATTTCAGAATGTGGTCTTCGGCGAAATAAAAGAAATGGCACATGGCAGCTCGAGTGATGTGGGATATTATCAAATTTGTAAAAGAAATAATAACAATCTATGGCGTTCCTACCTTCCGTAGGGTGGAGTTAAATTACATTTAATAGTCTGTATAATGTAAAAAAATATCACCTAACGAGTCACATAAGTCGCTTTCAGTACCACTTTATAGCCCATTGAATGCAATAGAATGTAAAGTGGAAAACACTTCTTTCATTCATACTCAGTATAGTAGTTTTACATTCATGGTTAGGGATTTTGACCTAATCATATTTTCTGAAATTGATTCTAGTTTATGTTTGTGTAAACTGTAAAAACGTCATAAAAGTAAGATACGCCATGCATAAATGACCGTCCCCACAAGTCATGATGTGACAGATAATTTTGAAAGTCAGTAAATCAATATATTAAGAAATATATATAAGTTCACAACATGCATAACACAACTGCCATTCTGATGTAATTGATTGCAATTTTGGAAGCCTATCTTACAACTGCTTGTTCTGTCAGGTAGATGAGAAGAACAAGTTTTAACTGAATGCTGGCTCTACTGTGTATCCATAACTTAAGGATATGGACCTGAAATTAGAATCGGCAATTTCCAAGCAATTACGTACATTCAATGTTATTTTGTCTATTCTTTGGTTTTTGTAGCTCATTCGAGCACATGGCGTTCCATAATAACAGAGCAGTGCCGAAATTTTATACGGAGAATACGTAATCGCACGGAAAATGCTGAATGCCATAACGGGTCCGCTACCTTACATATCTAAACCGCTCACACCAACGTGTATCCATTTTATTTCCGTCATTTTATTTCCAATTAAATATACCAATGATTTCATCCTGACAGCTAAAAAGGCGCAGATTCACTTTTGCATCTAAAATCTGCTTTTGAAGTTTTTTATTTTTTGTATTGTTTTCGATACAATCTTAGTAGTCGGAAATTGGAGTTTGTAGCACTAAAAATTGTTATTTTTGCAATTGTTTATATATGACAGTATCATAGTAAGTTAAAGAGTATATATCTATTAAGTTGAAAACGTTATCTATTGCTTCAGATGTATCATACGTAGCAAAATGCGACCTTTTATATATATTTATATATATGAATTTCACAATACTTTTGCTATGACATTAAATTAAATGTTTACATCCCGAATTTAGTTACATCTATTTCCAATTCAGACTTCCAACCGTGAAGTGCGACACTGTGACTTCATATATAACTGTCACACTGCAAAAAAAGGACGCGAAAAGATCAGGCCTTCTGTAAATCTTTTGATAACGTACGTCACTCAGTTGTTATTTTTGGCGCTATAAATAAAGTAATTTAATCAAAATAACCGAGTTTTAAGTAAACATTTTTTCTTAAGGTCTAAGAAATTTCAACAATTGAGAACATAATGATTTATGTACTAGTATATGGTATATATGCTTTGTCTGAGAGTTTCTGATTCGAGTGTATCATATAATACACTACAGAATCATACAAGTGTGACGATGTCTGAACAATTCTAGTATTGACGTAAATTCTGTAGCGAGACACTAATGGAAAAATTCACAAAGTAATCTGTTGAATCATATGTTTGTGATGTATTTCCGCAAACATTTTGAAATATTTCCGCAATTACCGTTCCGTTCATTGATTATTTCGCACTTTAGTAACTTTATATACTTGGAAATTAAAATAAAAGCAAAGTGAAGCAGCATTAACAAGACAACCATCTCATTTCTTGCACAGTACCTATGTATGATAAAGGGCCTACCTATAAATGCATAAAATTGGAGATCTTGGTTATGTTTACTTTGGGATTTTTTTCATGCCTCATGCAACATCAGTATAGTTTCATTCGCATTTCTGACAAAAAGAAATAACGAAACAAATATTTAATTACAATTTAGTCATCAAGAAAAACAAAATAAAAGTAGAAGCTATAAACATTCGGGAATTCAGACATCAACACCGTATAAAACAAATGCAACGCTGTTATAGCCTCAGAAGTATTTGACACTATAAGCTTGTTAAACACCTTCCTTAAGATATTTTTATTTATACTTATTAAATAAAGCCATCAACAATGACTTTTTCAAGTAAGTTCTAGCGTTTCACATGTACAACTACTCACACAGTTGGAAATTCTAGATACTATTTATTATTTAATATTCGATCCGACATCTGAATTTAATGTTCAGCTGGACTTTATGTTAAAAATATCAAAAGATCTATAAAGAAACTTAAGACAAAAACTTTATTTGGATAATTTCTAATAATAAATGAAGCTACTTGTTTTCTACAAAGATGGTGACATTGATATCGAGATTGATAAAATATTGTATATTGAACATTTGTACATATATGTCAACACTGACATAAAATAAGAGAAGTGAAAATCTCGAAAAAAGTGATCTTGACATTCGCTTTACTCCTTTATGAGACCCGGTTTAGTATCGCAATAACATTTTTACAAACCGTATATAGCGTCTAAAATCTTTCCTTTTTTCACAGCATTTTAGTGTCTACACTTTTTACTAAATAATCATTATAAAATAAGTTTGACAACAAGAAAATTACAACAGTCGAAGGCAACATATCCGTTTAGACTTGATTTCTCGAGAAGATACACAGATATGTATATATTATTATACCAAAATTTGCTTTCATTTCATTTTTCAGCAGCTTTTCTCACAAAGTATATTTTTTATTACATGTATTGTGCAGACACATACATATGTACATAACTACATAAACTTTTTTTCAACCAAAGTTTGATCTTTTGTTTTAGCAGTTCTTACAAAGCAGATGTTCATTACACTGCTTACAATGTATGTTGTTTCTACCGCAAACCTGAATAAACGGTCTACAACAAAAGGGTTATTCGATGGCCCTTGTTTTGCAACAGGTGTAGATGGTCCAGAAATTTCGCGATCGTTAAAAGAAAGCATGGTAGATTTGAAATCTAGAACATCTGGACTGAAACAAGATGCCAAACTATTAAAGGACTTTGTGAGTATTTATTTTTATTTTTATCTCTGCTTCTCAGTGGCGCATTGTCCTAACAGTTAAGACTTCCTTAAGGGATAACTATTTGTAACATACATGTAAACATTTTGAAAGTTTTATCAGTATCGAATGACGAGTTAAACATAACGTTGAATATGTTGTATGATTATTTGTAATAACAATTCAACAGAAGTTTCATTCTTAAGTACAAAGTTGTAACAAATACCACATAAATTGTTGAGTATTTTGAGAAACATGTCGCATTCAATATCAATATATTTCAAACGTAATCAACAAAATCTGTAGGTAAATATTTGATCAAAGTTTGATAGCGCCTATGTTGTATTTCTTTCATGACTATATCCTCTTGAAAAAAGTTTAATACGTTGATAATTGCTGATTAGATAAATGATTGGCATGGTACATTTTGCAGTTGAAGGAAAATTATCAAATGAAAGATACCATTATACATTTACTCGATCTAAAGAACTGGACGAATTCGGAAGAAATAATTGCAAGTGAGGAAGTAATTAAAGCGGCAATAAATGAGGTAAATGGCTGAACTGTTTTGTTACAGTCGGTGGGGGGAGCATAGAATTTTAAGCTAATTTATTGAATATTTGATATATATTGTTAAACATGAAACAAGTTGAGCAGAAAGTGTATATTGCAAATTTTGATAGGATTAACTATATTTCATAAAAAAAAAATTACATTTTCCTTTTCTGTACGTTAGTCGGATATATAAGCATCCCTGCACAGGATATCTGAATAGGACTATACTTGCTGAGCCAGCTACCTTTTAAACAATATTTTTATTTGAATATTTACACTGAGCTTCCCATAAGACGGAAAATTGATAAAAATAGAAAAATAACTGGTCAGTCGATCGTGATATCTGTCAGTAAAAGATTGATAATGCATTTATTACAATTGACACAGACATTAGAGATAAGACAGTGATATAATCGTATGGAGGCAACGCTACTACCTCAACTTGTTAATTTTTATTAGACAAATTATAAATGAAAAAAACAGTCTACAAAGATGAATATGCGTTTTTTGACGTTAATCATTTTAGTATTTTCTTTCACAACTTTGTTTATTGAAAAAATAAACTTTATCTTTATACCTGGGCGGTAAATCATCTAAATTCTTCTTAGAATCAATATATTTTACAATCCATGTAACAAATAATTATACACTGTATTATTAATTGGGCTACCGTTTCTTACTGCTCTTAACATACCGTCATTGATATTATTTGAAAGATTTTTCTTTACTTTGCTGATTTGCTGTTCATTGTGTATGAACCCTAGTATTGAAATAAAACTTGGAAGCGGTATACAGCACTTATATCCTGCTGGAACCAATATTTTAATTAAAATTGATACAAGGCTCTATCTAACTAGAAAGTAAATTCACTGACATGTGCTATCGTTTTCAATTATACTTGACGTAATTACAGTATTTATTTTTATTGGAATCTTCTATTCAAATATGTGTTCTTTTTAGACGAGTAAGACACTCCAATCTCATCATCATTTATTGTCGTTATATGGATTGTACGTCAAACAGTTACGAACAAATGGCACACTCGCTGAAAAGAAAACTGAAGAGGAAACCAGGACAAAACTACACAACTTTGAAGTCAAAATCTACAGTTGTATATGTAGCCTCAACATAGCTATTCAGTCATTTGGAAATGTTGTCAGAAGTAACGTGTCAATTGCTAATCTTAACCCAACTTTTTTAGGAAGTGCATCCCCTTTAACGCATGCGACATATAGGGCATATATTTCGATGCAGGACGGTGCTAACCTGATGGACTTTTTAAACACAATTTATCAGGAGGTAGAAGAATCCATTGCTGCAACATCGGCTTAAGGTTTCTTAAAACACTCACTTTGAAAATCGACTGGACTATAAAATACGAGTATTCTATTAATAATTTTGTCGTATATGTCTACTTAATTCAATGTCTTACTATTTTTATGTATAACATAAAACCTGCGTTATAAGGCAATTATTAAACATGCAGCGCAATTCTAAAATATCTATCTAAATATTATTAGGAAATCCACAGTAACGGTTTCATGGAGGTTTAAGTTCACTCACAAAACAGTTTTTTTATAAATAAAGTTTAAAGTTATTAGAGTCTTACAGCGACAATATTATTTTGTCTAAAGTCCTCTTATTTTAAAACGACGCAACCTTATTTTAACTGCTATAAATAAATTTACATACTTGGATTTTTTAAGTCACTTCATACATACAATATACGCTTTACTCTTTGGGTATTTATTTTAACATTTGAGAGCTGTATGCACTTGTAACGTTTACATATACCATTTAAGCAACTTTTTAATGACATTTTTTTTTCATTTTTAGTATATTCGGTTAGAGTGTAATTTAATAAACAACAAGACCACTTACGTTGATTTAGGTACCTGTTTTAAATATGTGTTCTATTATTTTTCATCAATATTTTGTAATTGTTTTCCTTTAATTTGAAGGAATTAAAAAAATGGACTACTTTTTTAATTCAATAAAATTTCAAGTTTTACTTATGCATTTGATTTATATTTAGATATTTCAACAAACTTAACAAAGAGGCAAGTTTTTAAACAGTGGAGTAGCCTCCAGTAAAAATTTCCTATGTATTAAGCACTCAGTGCCCACAAAAAAGTGTAAACGATCATTTTTTTAACTTTCGAACAAATCCGATTCTTGATCACATTCCGATTAACCACTTTTGATGTAATAATTTTATCATCTTATTGAATTAGAATAAGTCTACATCAGTTATTTTGTTCCTTATAATCTTATGTTTGAGCTATTTACTCAGGGTTGTCACAATACGAGTATTTTTATGTCAAAACATACTTCTTACATTTTTATATTGTTTTACTATATATATATATCGAGAGAGAGGGAGATTGTATCATGATTTTTACATTTTTTACAATAAATATTCTGAAGCATTGTTTTCTGTTTCATTGTCTTAGACACCCATTCTATTGATGTGTTGTCGGGATAACACATTTCACGAGGGCCAATTCATTCAATAATATATTGCATCCATAGCTTAAAGTACGTTACATTCTTATATAAATCTATAATTAAATGTAAAAATTATCTTCATTAAGTATCTATTGATTGTAATTACTTAAGTTTCCTGAGTACTTCTTAAATTTCAAGAACGATTTTACTTGTTGCTCAGCAACGAACAATGCCGGCCAGGTGATATTCAAGGTCCCTTGTATGAGCCTCCTATAAATATTGAGAAATACTTTCTTTCCAAATTGATACAGCAAACCATGCAAAATGTCTTCATTTGTGTCCTAAATAACGTCTCTTGTTGCACAATATCCATCTGCAAAACTATTAGTACTATTTTATATATTTATATGTGACTTGGTTTCACGTTTGTCAAACGCTTTAGTGGTCAGGTCAATGTTTTAAACACTTCAGTCGTAGAACTACTGACCCAGTGCGGATACACATTTGCCCCTTTTAGTGGCATTTGGACACATCAAATAAATGAATGAATATAGGTATGAAGCTTGAAAACAGAAGAATTTGAACATACACACTGTAATTAAAGTTAAAGCACGGTTCGTTGTAATAACTTTTGAACAGTTACATTCTGAAAATACTTGGTTCCACCTGTTCAACATTTTTTTTTCATACCTCTGTATTAAATGCGCTTATAAATATCGTTCGTATTTTATTTTGTCAATGCACATATCAAGCCATTGCATTAATTTCATTTCAAGACATATATCACATTTCTGTGACATTTTTTCTTCGAATTTGGAATACTAAACGAAATGCCGTAAACTTGTGGGTACAGGGACTACCACTAACTGTAAGCCTTAGTCTAAAACAGATAATAGTTTAAGCATTTTCCCTCAAGTTGCCTATATAGTCCTGGGGCCGTATTCATAAAGCATCTTAAGTATAAGTTTTGACTTAAGTTTAAGATTTTACTTAAGTTTGTGGTGATTTCAACTTAAGTCTAAGTAAAAACTTAAGTTCTAGTCATAAAACAGCTAAAACTTAAGATACGTAAGAAATGACTTAAGTCAGAAAATAAAATAGCGTGGTGAGTACGATTATTTAAAGTGTTATTTTCAGATAAAAGCACTTTAAACATAATTGTGCATGTTGTATCTGTCTGAAATTAATGTTGTTTTTTTAATGTTTTCGTCCACAATAAAAAACAAGAATTACTAATTAAGTTGTTTTATGAATAACAAATATACTTAAGTAAAATAAATTTCTAACCTAAGTAATACTTAAGTAAATAATCAATTTCTTATACTTATACTTAAGATGCTTTATGAATACGGCCCCTGGTCATAATGATTAAAATCGATTCTATTTGATCTGTTTAGAGACTTAAAACACAAAACAAAATTTAAAATATTATATGATTCTTTCATTGGTTGTAGGTGCAAATAGGAATATCCGGCTCGAGGGTAACTGTTTAGGCGGTAACAAGGCTCTGCCAAGTTACCACTTAAAGAGTTACCCAAGATCCGGATATTCCCATCCGCATCTCCACCAGTTATTGAAACTTTTTCTTGCAGGCAATTTTCAATCAAGAAACTATTATATTAAAGATAAAATCAAAGGATTGACTCTCTTTATAGCACTCTTCTCGTACAATAATTAATTACAATTAATATACAAAGTGCGGGAAATCAACGTCCGTAAACAGGAAAGTGGTTGTGACGTTTTAAAGACAAATAACGATGTTTATTTCTGGTTTTGTTTTATCATTTGCAACGTAACGTTTTGTACTTTTCATAAAATTACGTTTTATGAATCGATAAAGATAATATGACGAAAGAAGAGGAACTATCTGGGTATTTGAATTTTATCTCATTTTATGTAACAGAATATAAATTACAGCATAAACTTTCTACAAAGATGTAGTTCATTTAAAGCACTAGAGTCATCTTAGAACCCCGGTGTGTAAGATGGAGTTTTCCAGCACCGGTGAAATCACCGGAAAACCTAGTCTGGTATGCAAGAAATAAATTTATAAACCCTCGAAATTTACAAGAAAATTTCACAAACCTTTTGAATATTTAAGTGAATACTTGTAGCTTTGGAATTATAGGTTGGTCAATAAAAATGGACAAACAGAAAATAATTAAATTTCAATAAACTTGAATTTCAAATAAAATCCTTCTAAAGTTATAATTGTCAATGCAAATTATTGACAAATGTAATACATGTACAATTGTTCTTATATTCGTATTATTCATCAAGTAATATATGCTTATCAAATATATACTTATGTCAAGATAAAACAGGATGCATGCACTTCTATATGGTGTTGTGTTTATGGGGAATGCGTTATTTGAATAGTCCTTCTTTACGCATTACCTATTAATATGTGCGAGTGTGGTTTGACTTGTGTGATCTGACCTTTCACTATCGAACATGAATGGAATTCACCTATTATGTATTCTTAAATTCAGTTTCTTTGAGGTAGCATGTTTTAATGTCCATTAATTACAAAAAGGTGTTTCAACCTCTCATTGTCCATCTATCGATACTGATGTAAATGCAGATTTGGTGTTTTCAAAGTAGCTTCCTGAACTACTCAAATAACTGTTAATGTGATTTTCGAAAGGGTTATTGTTTTAAAATCAATTTAACATCAGCTGAAACACTTACGACGGAAGTTCTAGATTTTATCTTAATTAATACGATAAAGCCCACATATCTGGTACACCAAAATCAGGAAATATTGTAGACTCTTTCGTTAACGTAACCTTATTATTATGTGAACAATAATTATAATATTAAACTAGGAAAAATAATTTGTTACAATAATAAACTGAGCCGCGTTGGTTACAATAACAAACTGAGCCGCGTCATGAGTAAAACAACATAGTGGCTTTGCGACCAGCATGAATCAAGACCAGACTGCGCATCCATTCTGTTCGCTAACGGTTTCTCTAATTACAATAGGCTTTGAAAGCGAACAGCATGGATCCTGACCAGACTGCGCGGATGCGCAGGCTGGTCTGAATCCATACTGGTCGCAAAGCAACTATGTTGGTTTTCCCATGGCGCGGCTTAATTATTTATGTTTCCTGAGTAAATATCAAAATGTTTTATTACTTACACACTCTCAGTCACTTTCAATATTATTTATGGTATAAATAGTAAACTGTGCGTTGTTTATTCAAAAAAAGATTGACAGGAAATTGGTGCATAGCATCATAGTAATCCGAAACAACGTCTCCCTTTACCATGCAGTTAAAATTACTTACGATTAATAGTTTCGCAATGTACTTTTATAGTATCATAATTTTTTTACTTAAATATCTAAACTCTACTTTTCATGTCTATGTATTAAGTTCAAATCACACAATAAAACATCGATATAAAATTAAAGCAGCACATGACAAGCCAATTGTATTGATACATTTGCTTCAAAATTTTGATGACGTTTCTCCACAAGCGTTTGTACTTCAAAGCAGTTGATTTTACTCACGTACACAAAGTGTACCGCACTTCTCTCTTTAGGACAACTGAAAGTTGTCTAACGTCTTAAATATCAAAATATTTGTATATAATTGTATATATATTAGACTGCTACAATATCAGAAAATTACTTAATATTAATAACAACCATTATCGCGATACGATTTCTAAAAACAAATTACGGTTTATACATGTATAACCGACACTTCATTTCCTGAGCTTTGTTCGTGTACTTACGCCACATAATTATTATTTACCCAAAATTGATCACTGTGAAGTATATTCTTTGTGATTCTATTGTATGTTAAGGATGCAGAATTAAGAACAGTTACGCAATCTCTTTAGCCAGACTTTCTGTTCATTGTAAAAAAACAAAACAAACAATAGCGTGACCAGCTAAACTATGTAAAGCACACCCATAAAGAATAATGTTAACTTTGTTTAATTATATATCAAACTATTCTTCACTTTGTTGTTTAAGATAAGTGTTTAACTTAAACGAAACAGTTTTAATTGTTTTTTGACTACGCAGCACATTTGCGTAAGTGGTAATCTGATGACACATAACTAACTACATTTCCTTAATTAATAAAATAGAAGCATAACTTCCGTTGAAAGGTTACTGCGTACATGTATATTGTAAAAATATATACGGGCCAGTCATATTCTGAAACATTTATATTTTCAGAAGTTAATGAACCGTTAAATAATCCTTTTTTTTCTTTTTAGATTTTTAGTGGGATGGGAGGGCTTAATGCCGTTTTTCAACAGTATTTCAGTAATGTAACGGTGGACAGTTAACCTAACCAGTGTTCCTGGATTCTGTACCAGCACAAACCTGTTCTCCACAAGTAACTGCCAACTTCCCAAACTGAATCAGAGGTGGAGGACGAGGACAAACGGGTTAAGACACAATGTCTTCTATCAAATCGTCAGAGAGAACAAACGCTCTACCCGGGGATCGACCTCACGGCCCCGCCATCTGTAGATCTACGTTCTTCCTATTTAGCTAAGCGGAGGGCTTACCGTTAAAGTGTAGAAGTTTTACTAAAATTGTCAAAATATACGGAACATCATTCCAATCATTATTAAAAATGCAGGACATTTTCACAATGTATCATTCCTGTGTAAAACTGAGATCATCGAATCAAAACGAGAAATCGCACAGGGATGAAAAAGAAATAAACAAAGTTGAAAATTTACCACTCTTAGTAAATTTTAAAGTATCAATGAAACAAAATCGCATCCTGAAAGTGTACTGTAGAAAAATGTATGACAATATAATGTCAAAAATTTCGGTTATCTCGCACTAAAACGCTCGGTTCCTTAAAATTCGAGATACCGAGATTTACTTGTATTTATCAATCAAGGATGTAAGTGGGGTGTTATGTTTTCGTTAAACCGTCGAAATACGAATCACACATGCATCGAGTTTAAAAAATAGTGAGACTGCCATGTTTTCTCAGTCAAGAAAGAATAGGATTTTTTACCGGAGACGTCCTTATAGTATAATACGACTTACCTTCTTATCTAAATAAGGTATCCGTTTCTAGTTCATTTAGCAGTGTGTGGTATTACTGATATATTTACTATCGCTCACAATTAAGAAATGAAACCAACGTGACTGTGTCAAAGTTTTCACGTTACACAGCTTCAATGACATCAATACTTTTTCCGTAATCTTATTTTTAGAAATAAACGAAAAACGTTACCTTTACAGTATCCGCGAAGATATTTGACATGAAAGTGCAGTTGTACGAGTTGCGTACAAAACACGCATTTCACGGTAATTTAAACATGTTGTTGTGATTTTATTTCCTGGCGTTTCAAACGGTCTTCCGAGTAATGCCACTTTGCGGAAGGTTAAATGTCATGTACTTGTACGTATACTGGTAAGAAGGTACCATAGGTGGGTTGTGATCATTGTGATTTCTATATTATGACTTGAAAAAGTTCGCTTCACTATCTATACACATTTTTGCAAAAGTCACTGCCCAAGGAAAATATAGTAAATATGTCTCACTGCAGTGAAAATAAAGAAAAATATGTTTCATTGCAGTGAAAAATAAATTATATTTCATCAAAAATTTTCAGTTTTTTATTAGTATAATTTATATATAATAAATACAGGACACTGGTTTGTTTCAGTGTAAGATAATAATATATTTTACCGAGTTAACACAACATGTAATATTTTCACGAGGGCTTTAATACTTTGATCTTTCATGCAAAACAAACATATTTCCATTACATTTATGTGTTTCAATGGTTTTATCTAAATTTTGCGGGCACAATCATTCCCGTTAGCAAATATTTCGAAATTACTACTGCTCTCTCTCTCTCTCTCTCTCTCTCTCTCTCTCTCTCTCTCTCTCTATCTCTCATTGAACAGTGTTGGTGCTTGGAAAAGTTTGTAACAAACAAAGAAAGTATATTTTTCTTAGAAGTAAAATCTTTGTAATCAGATAGACTGGAGAATTTGTAAATGCTTCGGAGATCTTAAAATGTTTTGTCATAATTCAAATTAATTTTGTTCATTTCGAAAAAGAAAACAGAACTTGTATTAAACCGCATTAATGGTAATTACTTAACAAGTACTTAACCTATTTCGTCGGGATATACATTCATGGATTTTGCAACTTAAATTGAATGGAAACACTGCTGCTTCGTTGGGATTAAATTTTGCAGATATGCTAAATAGAAAACATTTGGTTAAAAGATGGCCCTTGAAGCCATATTGCAGGTATAAACGAACACTAAGGTATAACTACTAACCTCCGTAAACCAGCTCGATGGTTCCGTTACCTCCAGACGATGTTCCGGACCTACATCTGTGCGTGGCAATTGCTTTTGAAAGTATCAACAAAAACCACTGAGTCTCTTGCATGGACCCCGCCCACCATCACCCGGTTAAAGCAGAATTTAAATATTCAAGAACACCAAAAAATATAATTTAACCTGATATTATCTTACGCAAGTGGTTCTCAAATATCACTTTGTGAGAAATTAAACATTATAACAAAAAACTTTAAAATATTCAAAACTTTACAAAACCTTTTTCTTGCAGCTTCAGTTTACTTAATTGAAATATGAAATGACCTCCAAAAATCTAGTTCAAACATTTGAATACATAACCAAGTTTTCTTAAATACTTAAACGATCATATTTCAAACCAACATATGACCAGCTTTGCCTAAA
The DNA here is from genome assembly GCF_021730395.1 of Mercenaria mercenaria. Classification (NCBI taxonomy): domain Eukaryota; kingdom Metazoa; phylum Mollusca; class Bivalvia; order Venerida; family Veneridae; genus Mercenaria; species Mercenaria mercenaria. Next base: position 22,975,551 of record NC_069368.1, on the reverse strand, counting down.
GTGATGTCAGATGTCTTGGTTTTGACGTCTATTGTACATTAGGAATTCTTACATTTTGTGTAAACGTTTTAAAAACGTTTATTGTACCCAGTGACTTCATTATGCAGTGTAACGCTCAGGAATTTAATAGATACTCAATCACTTATCTATAATATGTAACCTTAAGCTTTAAATCTGATTTTATTTTATATTTTGAAATAAACAAGTGACCGAGTATTGTAGTGGCAATAACGAAGTCCCCTACAGGTGGAAAACGTTGTTAGTGATCGTGTCTTGTGGTTGTTCGTAACAGTATTAGGACTGTAAATGCTTAAGAAACAAAAAATATGTTTACTAAAGTTTTAATAAAGACATTGACCTAAAAGCGTAGATCATGTACGCGACACACTGTCTTATCATGGGGAACATTTGTGTGAAGTACTAAGACATTCCATCAATGCACATAGAAGTTATGAAGCGAATTTAATTTTATTTGACCTTAAATAGTGACCATGACCTTTGACAGACAACCATGGGTCATGTCAGCGACAAATCAGTCTAATCATGGGGAACATTTCCGTGTAGTAGTAAACAAATCCTTTAACGCATATAAAAGTTATGAAGTGGAAACAAATTTTACTTGACCTTGAACAGTGGCCTTGACATTTTAACTGACAAGCTTAGATCATGTGTTGACACATTGCCTCATCATGTGGAACGTTTGTGTGTAGCACTAAGATAAACCATCAATGTATATAAAAGTTATGGCGCGGAAACAGTTTGGTGACCTTGACCTATGACTTACAAGGAGAAGTCATGTTTATTTATAATCTACATACTGCTCTCTGTTCACATACCAAATTACATGAACATAGCTTGAATACTTTATGAGTAATTGCAGGATAAAGATTCTTTTAGCCATGTAAAATAAATAGTCACATAAAAGCTTACGGAATGAATGACATCAAAGAAAAAGTACAGTTACCTATTGTTCCTATAGCCACCTATATGTATGCACATGTGGGCTCGAAAGAAAGGAGGGCACTCCGGTGTTCCATCGGCAGGGGACTAACAACTCACTTTAACTAAAGTGTGCTGACAATTTGTTGCCAATAAGCCACGCCCTTACAAGACCATGTTTCTGGTTTTGAGTCATGAGCATAAAGCAGCAGTTTTTATTTTCGCAAAGCTGACATATTGATAGCATAGATTAAGATTATGAAAGGTCCAATGAGAGAACTCCGCATGTATTATAAACACAATCCAAGCAATATGTGGCGTGGAAGCGACGAAGAATATACATACACTAAAACGTACACTAACATGACTTTTAACAGTTTGAGTATAGGTTTTTATTACATTTTTCTCCGGACCTTGAAATATAGGTCACCTAGAGATGTGTAATAAATAGTCAGTTCATACTGGTTTAACTGAGTTATCTATTTCAATATGCAAACTGAAATCCTATCCAAAATAGGAAAAGTGGAAACTCCACAGGTTGTTCAACACGACAAAAATGAAAATACTGCAGGCTCGGTTAGATTGTTCACGGACGGTAGTGGAAATGCATGCTACCGTCTACACCCTCTAGCTCCGGGTTGAGCAGGACTCAACATTTTCACATGCTACAAGTACAAAAAAAATTTAGGGACATCCACAGACGTGTTAATGGGCGGTGCACCTGGAACCTTCAATAATACATTTGTGTGTAATAAAGCGTATGTGGTCACATGCAATGGTATAGTGATCAGAGACCTGTATAACACATGGGCGATACATTACGTGATGTCTGAAATTAAATATCTAAAGCAAAACAATTAGGGATTCTGAAGGATTCGTTACCCGAATATTCGAATACTGTTTAATTATTATTCTAATATTTGAAAAACAATACAGCAACTGAACGAACCAAAATGTTTCTTTTTTTTATTATGCCATATGGGACCACTTTCATCGAGAAATACGCTCGAAAATGGCTTCCACCATTGTAAAACGTGTCCGTTTGTATATTAGTCTACTATAATTATGTAGTCTACTGTACGTCACAATGGTGATGACACTGTACCCTGTAGATAATTCAGCTAATTGCGTGCGTCACAAATTAATATCATTCGGTTATAAATCGCCTTATAATAGGTGCGATCCGCTGGCTATTTAAAAATAAAATCGAACATCACTTGATCTAATGGCTTGGATATCAAAAATGATCAAAGATGAATCTGAGATAGATAGGTATAAGGTCATATACAATTGTTCGGGTAAAAACTTATAGCGTGCGTAGGCAAAATATTATATGAGCTGCACCATGAGAAAACCAACATAGTGCGTTTGCGACCAGCCTGCGGACTGGATCCATGCTGTCCGCTTTCAAAGCCTATTGCAATTAGAGAAACCGTTAGCGAACAGCATGGATCCAGACCAGACTGCGCGGATGTGCAGGCTGGACTGGATCCATTCTGGTCGCGAACGCGCTATGTTGGTTTTCTCATGGCTCGGCTCATATCATTAATTATTATTATATATTCCAATAGATAAAAAATTCCTCTGTTTTCCAAAATGAATGAACTTACGTATTCATCAAAGTTTTGCACTTAGAGTAGTGTTTACATCATACACCATTTTAGTCAGTAGCGGATAGTTTTAGGAAGTAGACTGAGGGGACATCTCAGAATGGTATAAACAATTTATTTGGTGTTTTTCTATGTTAAATATACATTACACATACTTCTCTATAAAACTGACAGTATGATGATACTGTATATTTATAAAACTGACAGTATGATGATACTGTATATTTTTAAAAAGCAATATCAAATATGGTACTGATACAAACTATGGTAGATCTTTGACCATCTGAGAATTAACCTAAACTATTCTAAGACTTATAAATAATGAGATCATCACAAGATCAGCTAACTGACAATTGAAACTTGAATCACATAGTATTCGAAAACTATAAACTATAACATCACAGATAATTGAACACAAACAAAACCTTCAAATTATAAGAAAACTCCCGAAAAGTAAAAGAAAAAGTTTAACATTTGTACTGCTGTAGATAAATTTACTTCCTTGGTCTATGCATATATCCTAAACAAGGCAAAAGCTAAGTTTACAACACCTGATTATGTGAAGATGAAATTGTCCAAAAATCCTTTCGACTGCAAGGATATAGCCATACTTCCTGTACATCTGAGTACATCTGTGTTGCTGACAAACATCTTACTTAACCTGTAGTGTTAACACTTTTCGTTAACTTAATTATCAAGATCCTGGTGCATTCTTTCATTTTTAATCTATTTTATTGAGTAACAATCCAGATACAACTTTTTTTACCTTTAATACAATTGACAATTAGTTTGAGGCAAACCCAACCCCTATTCCAATATTATAACTGCAGTGTGTAACTGACTATCCGTTACTACCTAAATCACATACGTAACTTTAAAGTCGCTTTCATTGACATTTTGTAAACTAAATGATCAAAATATTTTTTCAGGTGTTGAAAACATATTTGCACATCTTCTGATGACAGGACTTTGTTAATTTACCTATAATGTTGAAGGATTTTTCAAACAATTGTGAACGATTTTCCAGAAATAACAAAACATGAACACGTTTCCCTACAAATAAAACATCATTTTGCTTCAGAAACATCACTTTTCCTTATGACAGGACATAAAACCGTTCTTTCAATATCAACCTTCAAATTAAAAACTATCCGCTACTGCCTGAAATCCGCTACTGCCCAAACAATTGTTCACAATTTAAAAATACAAGTATCGCCTATATAAGATACGGTTTGTAAGAGACTAAGTATTCGAAACTATGCAAACATATCCTAAAACTAACATGTGACTTATATTTACATAACATAGATAAATACCATGAATACATATTTTCAATAAAAGTGATAAAAATTGACAATGATTTATGTACACGTTATTTCAAGTTTGGTTCTGTTTCATTAATATTCTCTGCTGATTTTATACCAAGGATAAGTTCCAATTAAAGTAGCTTGAAAAGCACTTATTTCCCCTGGATTCCTCGGCTCGTACAAATTTATTGCGGTACCGATTAAGTTAGATGTTAAGTAAAAGGAAAAAATCACACACAAAAATCAAACCATAAAAGATTAACAAGCGAATGAAGAATAAACAAAAAAGAAGTCCTAAAGCGTGTAATTTTAGTAAGTACCTCAGTAATAACACTAATAACATCTGAATCTAAAAGCTACATATTGATATTGTATGGTTTCGCTTACCTCTTTAAAAGATGTGCTTTTAAAGCAGATTTAAAACTTTATTTACTTTTTTATATCAGGCTGCTTGGCAGAGCATAATCTAATCCAATATTGCCTGATAGAAGAATGTCCTTAACTCAAAGGATGAAATGTTAGGAACTAAAACTGTTTGCTGAATATTGTCTTTGAATGTATTGCAGACACTTTCAAAAAGTTTGGGAACTTACCGCGAAAATATATTGAATGCATGATTCAGACAAATTTACTTCGCTCTTTCACATACTTTGGGAGTATTGACTCTTTCTAAAACATTATATATACTACTGGTTCTAGCAGATAATTCTAAAACAAAGCTAGTTATCAGGCCCGGAACTAGGGCCGGGCCGAGGGAGCTTGTCGCCCCCATCCCCCATCCACAGCTGGCTGAGAAGTGACATATAATCATCAAAGATGCACCCTACATTTTGAGCAAAGGTATAAAAATTTCTCAAAATTTACATCCAGAAATGTACCAGAGACCACCATTTCCTACCTGTACTTCAGAATTTTCAAGGGAGACGCCCCCTCACCCCCCACCCCATTTCCAGATAGGAGACCCCCTGATCCCACTAACATGGGCAGAAGTCCCTCTCTTCTTATCTACCCACTCTCGGCGCTATGCGGTGTCGGTGACGTGTTGCCCCCACCCACCCCCTCCCCCGGGTGGATTGAAATATTTCTCGATCCAGGCCTGGTTATTCTGTTTTGCGAAGCTTGTAGTTTTTATTTCAGATCGTAATACCAAGATGAACAAGAATAATCTGAATCATTGAACAAGGCAGGCGCTAAGCTCTTTTTGTTGTTTGACTAAAGTAATGGCAATTTCTGTAAAAAGTTTTACTCGGAAGTTGACCTATAAAAATGCTATCAACAAATGTCTCACATGTTAGAATTATATCAGTAGTAAAACGAAGATAAGTAACAGCTTCTTTTGCAGATAACACAAATGTTGAAAGTAACATAAACTGAGAAAATACAACGTCCAGTTATCTCGTTAGCCTTCATTCCCCATTCCTGTTGTTGTAGTGCTTTCCAGCCAAGAGATGATCTGCGGTTATAGGTCCCGGCATATTAAATACAACCCATAAACTTTGTAAACAAGATCCTCTCATATGGTCACCTACTATTTTCAAATAATTCATTGATATATGCAAACCACCCATTCTAGGTATACGTATATCCCTGTATGCGGGCTCTGCCCATTCAAATCCAAAAGTTTAAAGTAAGCGTTCTACAGTTATAATTGTATATGACTGTCTTAGTCTTTCTGATGCAAGGATACACTTCTGAACAACAATGTTTAATGTCGATATAGGGGCTGGTGCTTGTATGATCGGCATTTAGGTAGCTTTAGTGATATATGATTTATTGCGTGCAAGTTTAGATTTGAATGTAGGATCTTCTGATGTAAATGTAAAAAGACTGGGACCTTGCTCAGAAATATATATAATTTATGCGATAAAAGCATTTCAAGTTTTATAAGAGTAAATTAACAGGTGAAATGGAGGTTGTGACGGTTATATCATTCTGAAATGATTATATGATCATCAGTTATCGATGTTTGTTTTCCGCTATTTGTCAGATCAAGGTGAGGATGCGTACACCGGATATTGCCATTTAATGATAAGGTATTTTCCGAAAACGTGATTATTTTTCGTCAACAATGTAAGTAAAACCCCGATTTACTGTTGTAATATAGTACTACAGAAGAAAAGAGCATTACTTTTCATAACTAAATACTGTGTAAATGCTCTCACAAGCGTAAAATGAGTCAATCTTAAGTAGAAATGCTAAAATTTGTGATATAATGACAAGTTTATCATTTGATAAATGCATGCCGTAAACAAATTTGTCCCGATACAATTACCTATTTGCATTCTGGGGAAAATCTGAATCGTACGATTTATTTAGTTACATACAAAGAAAAAATGTGCAAAATTTCAGCTTTGTAAATGTTCAAATCACGGAGAAATCGGTGATAAATGAGCGTCGATGGTGTACTGTGTATTGAGTTTTCAAAGTAATATTTGTACTGTGTATTGCAGTTTGGTGTACTGAGTATTGATATTGAAAAACGTGCTTATTTTCTGCATTTATGGTCATTAAATAGACAAGGCATGTAATTCCATTGGCCCAAATGATGGAATGTCTTTTTCTGTTTACAGATGACATAAGACTTCACAACGAAATTAAAAAGCACCGGTTTAAACACTGATATTACAACTTACAATTACGGCGGCATGCCAATAGTCACTCCGAGAAAGTCTCTAAAAACTAGCCATTGCCGAGTAAAAGCCCAGCCACAAGTTCAGCCGTGAAGTGTTATAATAATGTAACACAGGATATGATGACGATAAGTGTGGAAAAGGTCTCACCTTATAAGAAGAGTAAAAATGAAAATATGTTATCCTTTTTCCTTCAGACTACAAAGAGACATAAACCTTGGTCAATAGACGGCCGTTATCGATTATTGTGTCAAAGGTCAAGGTCTTAGGTGCTTTGAACTTTTAAAGTGGTTTCCCGTCAATACTCTTAGACACATTTGACGTAGAACTTTGGAACTAGTTTCACTCGAAATTTTCTAAAACGAATATAGTCAAAGCTATTTTTGCTGCTTTAAATGCATTGTTTGGAAAGGTGATTAGCTCACCACTTGCTTCGTAAACAAAATGGGTGTCATATGCACTGAGCAATTTGTTTTAAATGTAGGAGGAAACAGTGCCATGTGTTATTCTTTAAATATATTTTGCACACTTCATTTGCAAGATATATGCCATTTCTATGCAAACAGTTCTTTATCACTTTTATGTGATCAACTTCTTTGTTGACCAAAATAGTACATTTATTGTCAAAGTCAACTTTAAACTGTATAAAACGATCAGGAACTAACTTGAAGATCATTCCGGTTTTTTTTCATGTATTCAAATTGTGGAATGTAAAATGTTTATGATCTTTCCCAACAATATACATAACTATATTTATGTACTAACATTACAAGTACAGTTGATGGAAAGGATTAGAACAAAAGTCAAATCTTAGAGTTCTTGTACTATCTGATTTTGATCTTTGTTATTTTATGAATTTGTGTTTACGTTTCAAGTTTGCTTAATAAATATTTCAATGTACATGACTATTTGTTTTTTATCAGAGTAAAACATGGGTTTTACAATGGCGTAACAGTTTGACAATGGCGTAACATTTTGCAAAAGGAGGAGGTGTTTATTAAGGTCCTAAAATGTAGCATTTTACCTTTTTTCTACCAAATATGAAGGCGTTTGTACTTACTGCCATCCACAAATACAACATACACAGATGTCTCTACACCAGCACATCAGCTACACCCACGAACTCTACGTGAACACCGTACATCCCATTTTCTAAACAGCGATAACTCACCAAACACTGATATAGATAGGTAAATATGAAGGTAGGTTGTAGGTAGGTAGGTAGAGAGAGAGGGAGAGACAGACAGACAGACAGATATTGATTGTTTGTCTCTGAAATTGAATGTTGATGTAAATAATCGAGAAACAGGTGTGTGGAATGTGGGTTAACGCTATCTAGGTCAATTCTACAAGCGGGTAAGTACAATTCAATTGACTGCAAATGGCTTATCGAGACGAAAACAAATGGTACAAAATTTCAGAATAGCGAAAAATTGACTACATGTTTCTAGAGCTAAGCCAACGGTCATATCTTTAATGGAGAAAAGCAATTTTGTTAACGTAACTATTACCCACAAACCTTGGTAAGAAATCTTGCTTAGTGTGACTGAAAAATCTATGGTGGGTATATGTATACCTATTCACTCAATCAAATACATAATTATGTATATATTTCATACAAATACTAATTGATTCAAGGCCGTATTTCCTCACAACACGACCCGCCCGCTTAGCTCAGTAGGTAGAGCGTCGGTCTACGGATCGCGGGGTCGCGAGTTCGATCCTCGGGCAGGGCGCATGTTCTCTGTGACTATTTGATAAACGACATTGTGTCTGAAATCATTAGTCCTCCACCTCTGATTCATGTGGGGAAGTTGGCAGTTACTTGCAGAGAACAGGTTTGTACTGGTACAGAATCCAGGAACACTGGTTAGGTTAACTGACCGCCGTTATATGACTGAAATACTGTTGAAAAACGGCGTTAACCCCAAAACAAACAAACAAATAAGCGGAATAGAAAATGATAAATGGGAGGCAAATTCTCGTTAGTGTTTCTGTGTTTATACAATGTTTAGTTCCCTTATCATGTACGTTGCGTGTAATGAGAAATGGTACAATATATTGTTATCGCGGGCACACTGTTTTATTAACATTTACAGATTACATTAGTTGGTTTTAGGGGTTGGAAGCCGCCTACGTAGTGGATACGGTTGGTAGAATCTGCCATTAGTTAGGTTAAAAGAATATAAATTGCTATACAAGTGTTATTTCTGTTGATAGGTATTCTGTTCGACATTATGAATTATAGAAAAAAAGCATTCTGTGTTTTCAGTATTTCGTATTTAATTTAATAAATCCTTTGAATGCTTTTCGTACCACACGTAAGAAAAAAGGAGGGACAGATGACGAAGCCCTTGTATTTATACAAGAATTAAACATGTACGCTTATTAAAAAATGTTTTGAAACTGCGTGACGTTAGGCCGAAATCATTATGCACTGTTTTTTTTAATTTCAACGCCATCAACTTAACACATAATAGAATTGTCTCTATGGTCGGTGTGGCTAATTCCTTAATTTTCTTTTGAAGATATTGTTATTTGGATATGTACGACGGCACCTTTAACTGTTATACAATCTTAAATTCTGGTCTTTTGAAAACGATCTTTCTCGTTTTAATTATTTTGAATTGAACTCTTTACAAATGTATATCTGAGCGCTTATTGGTATAGGTATTATGTACTGTGTCAAGACAGAGAGATATATTTTCTCATTAACAGCCTTTCCGTAAGAAAATAACTTGGTTCTAGACAAAATATTATGATCGTTTGCAGCAATAAAAATGCTACAGATCTAAATCGACACTCCATATTTTGAATCTTCCTGAATGTCTGACCGATAACCTTGACACATTTTACTCTCGCCTTCATTTTTTGCGTAATTTGTCCTAATCATTTTCAATTTACCTTAACGATATTCATTTTAATATGACAAGGACATCGAGATAAGCTAACTATATGTATTAACTGGCACTTAAGCTATCAGGATTTCATTATTTTACAACAGACATATTTATAAACAGCTACTCCAAGAATAAACAAAAGAAGAATTGAAAAAAAATATTTATATACAAAAATGAATGTGGCGCCTTCAAAAAACATGTCCCTGTGCTTCGATTCAGTGTAACTATATTTTCTGTTCCTTTTGGGTTCATGGAGTTCATGCAATTTTACCTCCACCTAAGTCATTAGTAGGGCGTGAGGATGTTGCATATTTCACTACATACAGATCAGCTCACGCGGAAAACCCATTCTACTCGATCCTCGGAGGCAGTACTCGGAGGAATTCCTCGCTATGCAAGATTTTTCCTTCGAGGTAAAACGGAAAGTGGATTTTCCGCGTGAGCTGATCTGTATCAGACGCAATCAAACCGAGTCTATTACTTTACTTTTTTGCGTTCTGTGCTTCCAAAAGGTCTTCTTACCGATTGTATTGATAAAATTCTAAAACCGCGAATAAAGTAGTCCTATACATAATTTAAAAATACAAAAAGTGCGTCAAATTACGAACATTTTACTATGTTGACATTTAAAGCAAAGAATAAAATGATACAGAATTCCTTTTAAACACATATGCTATCAATTTTGTATAAAAGAAATTAAAGTCAAATTGAAATAATCCAAGTTCACACTGATATCAATTTGAGACTATTTGTTACACGTGAATATAGAAGCACGTGGTTTTAATAAGATACAATAGTTCTTTGTAACCGAGACAAAATAAACATTTTAACATTATAGAGAGTAAACCCTAACAAGTAAAGGTTTAACGAATCCAGCAAAGCCACATTTGCTCCCTTTAAGTTTTCTTTGCGAGCTTTTCCATTGGTCTGAATGCACGACTTGACTGTATATGATTTTCGTTTCGTACAAATTGTGTCATACTGCAATAACAAGGCAAAAGTTAGAAATTGCAATCATGTTTTACAATTTCATATAATCTTATCGTTTGTTTTAAATACTTTGTGATTTTTATCCCAACAGGAAGCTGAGATTTCTCCCATTTGAATCATGGCCTATAGATTTATCTTGTATCCAATATTCTGTGCTTATGTTTTCACTTTATCTCTTTCTCTACTCGCCAAAACATTTTAAGTTGACATTTAGTGCGTTCCTTGCTTTGTTAGGCGACTTTTTAATAGTTTTGCTAGTTTATGATTTCAAACAACATATCAGTATTACAAGGAAACTTTAGAATTTCTATTAATATTGCAACGGTGCCAACGATAAGCCATGTGACTCTAACTGAAAGAGAGCTGTGTTATCAAGTGTCCATGCATTTTAATATGGTGATCTAATAATTTCTGTCACTGGTTTTCGTACATGTGTGCTTAAATTATGAATTAGATCAACACCATTTTCAACGCCATCCCTTTAAATATTTTCTCTGCACAGAACATACTTTTGAAGTCTTGCTGTCCATAACCATAATGCTGCAAAGTAGTCTCCCCTTGGAAAACTGATGAGAAACTTAAAAATTGCTGAACTTAGAGCGCTTCCAGTGAGAAAGCGGTTACTTGCCCGTATTTCTTTCAGGGATGTGCCTAATTATAATTGTAATTTAATTAATTATTATAATTAATTACAAATTTTGATCTAATTAAAAATAATGGATAATCAAGCACAAACTAATTTAAAGTAATTGAAATTTATTAATTACTGACTTAGATTTGGGTTGTAATTGTCAATTAAATCTAATTACTTTCAATTACTTTGGCTTTTTTACTGATCAATGGGTGTGTGAAATTTTCGCAGTGACAGTAAATAGCTGTCAGGTATTGTTGTATCAACAATCAGGTGTTAGAGGTGTTTATCCCTATTCAGTTCTGTTAAGTGTGATACATTTTAGTCACTAAACCAAATAATAAGGAATGTACAGAAAAACGGATATTGAAACTTGTCATTCGGTCGTGGTATTACACATAGTGCACATCATGAATTCATCAGCTCTCAAACATTTTATCCTTCCAAAGGAGAGATAAAATAATTAATTAATAATTAATTTTGGCAAAGTAACTGTAATTAATTAATTAATTTTTGAAAATGACTTGAAATTGAATTTAATTTAATTAGCAATTTTCTCACTGTAACTGGAATGAATTCATTATTTTTGATATAATTAGGCACATCCCTGATTTCTTTAGCAAGGGAAATAAGGGTGGGGGAGGGGTGGGGGGTGGGGGTGGAGGGGTGCAGATACATTGTCATGAATATACTGTATGCCTTTCAAATCTTTTCTTTGGTCTTTATTTAGATAAACAATTGACTGACAACTATAAGTACTTTTATTTTCATAGAACTTGTCTGTGCTGATTTTACATTCATAACAAGGAATTTGTACAACAGGACGAATAGAATTAAAGAAAATGACATAATATTATTATAAAAAATGTCACTTTCAGTCCTTTTTGCAATAACCTTGTGTTACTTATACTCTGCAATTGTTTATCTTTTATGCATCCCTGTCACTCAAAAGAAAAAAGTTTCATACTCAACGAGCAACTCCGTAATTTCATTGCTATTACAATTTTAATATTTTTAGTAGCTATTTGGTGCAATCTAACTTTTGGTCTGGTGTCAACAATTGAGGGGCCTGTCTAGTTCAAACCTACCTTAATTTTACCCAGTCGGTAAAATATGTTGGACGGTCCCTTGTAAAGAGCCTATAGCGTGAGCTATTTGGGAACCAGTATATCGACCATTTTCTTCTACCAGACCCCTAACAGCAGCAATGTATTTAATTGTTGCTGCCCGGACGTTAACTATTTTGACGACAATTTTAACCATGTTGAATCTTTAACTCAAGTCACAAGACACTGCTCTTAAAGTCACTTCAGAACGGACAGAATTCAGACAATAGCTTTAAGGTTTAGCAGTACATCACCAAACCACAGAAATATTGAGTAAAGAACAAAATCTTTACCAACAAATTATATTGCATGATTTTCTTGACTGTCTTCAAGTTGTATGACTGGACACTTAAAATATTCTAAAAATATGCCCCCTTTAAAACGAATGCTATCTGTAAAGAAATAAAAATAAACATTTGGTGAAAACTACGTTCACCCTATTCATGTGAATTGCAAGCACTGGAATTTTACTGCAAATGCATTAAAACGAAGATGCGTAACATCTCTTAAAAGATTTCAATGTAATAGCTGAACATTGTTGCAGATTTGCGAACTCAAGCACAGACACGTTGGGTCAGGAAACCCCACCCACCCCGAATCCTCCGCCCCTGGTTATTCAGTTTAGCGAATATTTATTAGCATTTTAACATGTATTGAGCATAGGTGACGATCATAAAAATGCATTTTGTAACAATTTCAGCGTGTTTCAAAACTGCATTTTTACCATCAATGCTCAGAAAATGAATGGTTCAAAACGACATATTTTAATACCTCCACGATAAGCTAAATCTCCGATTCAGCACCATAAATATATCTATACGATTTCTGTCACTACTGGTCTTCCATAGAAACTATTTTACATAACAGCATGTGCGTTCAGTGTACTCAATAAAGGATGTTTACTTAACATTTCTATGCAAAATCGATTTAATCCAGATTCAACAGTCACAGTGTTGAATTAAACGCTCATATGCAGTGGCTGTATTTTTAATGCTATAATCAAACATGAAGAAAAAAGAAGAAGAAAACAGGGCTTACAGTAAAGCCCGTGTTTTTTTTAAATGTTTATCTCCAAATCATAGAAAAAAATATTACATGAAACTTGAACAACATATGAAACATATTTATTACTCCACAAAACGAGTTTCAATTTACTGCATGCTGATATATGAGCCGTGCCATGCGAAAACCAACATAGACCAGACTGCATCGATGCTGTTCGCTTTCAAAGTCTATTGCAATTAAAGAAACTGTTAGCGAACAGCATGGATCCTGACCAGACTGCGCGGATGCGCAGGCGGGTCTGGATCAATGCTGGTCGCAAAGCCACTATGTTGGTTTTCTCAAGGCACGGCTCATATATATCCAGAAAAGGACTGCATAAAGGGGTCACAGTCCCCGGCAGTACAACGCCATTAAAACCTCCTCATTTTTAAGGCAAACCATATGTATTGTATAAAGTGGATTTTAACCCATTGTTATAGAGATCAAAGGTTACATAATTAGCACAACAGATAAAGTGTCTATAAAGTAATGCAGATTTATTGCGTATTGCCAGAAATAATGGTGTTTTGATACCCTTAACATTTATATAACACACGGATTATTAAATGATTATTTTTTGTCTCCCACGTGATTAACTTCTGAGCAAACATATCTTATGATAAAAACAACTTAAATAAAATGATCTAAAACACTTTCAATAAGTACATCGATAGAACAAATTGTGACTTCACAAAATGGATTTGCGAAAGTATCATGTACATTGTTTGATTGTTCATCGAATGCTCTTGGGAGGGATAATGTTGCGTGTTTTTCTTCTCTATTAATGTTAACATTAAAAGGAACACTTCTACTTCTGTAAACAATAAAATTGCTGACTTGCAAATCCATCGAAAATGGATAACTTTTGAATCAGCAGAATATAGGCAAAGTTTACAATATATATCACACACGTTTTCTAAAAAAGACAATAATCAATATGATTTTGATTAATTTAAAGTGCCTAAGGAAACAAGCCTCCATTACGTGATACTATAAATTATTATCTAAAACCAATACTAGAATATATTATCTAAAATCAATACTATAAAATATTATCTAAATCAATGCTACAAAACATCATCTAAAATAAATACTATAAAATATTATCTAAAACCAACACTATAAAATATTTTCTAACATCAATACTATAAAATATCATAAAAATATTATCTGAAACCAGTACTATGAAATATTATCTAAAATCTATATTGCCAATTAGATAGTGTCGAAAATAGTGCTACTTGGCAGCCGTTACGAATCGCTTCCGCGATAATGATTTTTTATTACGGCCAGTTGAACATTTTAACATACGTTAGGGACAGCGTTACTATGTAAACTTACAATGGCCGAAATGTTGAGCATCAGTATGAGGGTTTAAATTACATAACTTGTATATTACAATAAGTCACATACTATTCGATAAGTAAGTACAATGGCTGCAATATTGATGTTGCCAATAGTAACCTATAACTTTCACTTACTGTCGTGATGATTATTTTCCAAAGTAAATAAAGTATTACTCTTCAATTATTTCGTGTTCAGCTGAGGGGCAAGATTTAGTAATTATCACGTGAGATAATTACAAAAAGCATTTCAAGTATCTGGTTTTGAGTGATATGTGGTTAACATGGACTGATGAATGATAATTAACGTCCGTTAATCAAAAGGCGTTACCTACAGATGATTACTTAATGCCACACGAATAACATGAATCAGCTAACGAAGACAGGGTGGTTTCGCTCAAGTTTTTCTGTACATATGGAAAATTGTAGATAGACTGTAAACACTACTGACAAGTATGAAACATTACAAACGGTTCACAGATAGATAGATAAATAAGTTGCGAATATCCTGAATGCATGTTGCAGAAAGATTTTTTCAATACGATAACTAATTCCATGATAAGATGCAGTTAAAAGGGGTTAATCAGATTTTGGTCAAGTTACGGATTTTGTCTGAAACTTTACACTTGATAATTTACACTTATTTATGTTTATTAAATGCTGCTAATAAGTTTGATCTTTCCTGGAAGTATTTTACAACTTTATTTTCCTATCTTGCTTTTATGATAAAAATTATACAGTGGAAATGCACCAAAAGTAATTGTAAATTTACAATAAAAAAGGTGGCATAATTCATGAACATTTGGAGTCATAGTTATGTATCATATAACGGTGTAGGTTATGATGTGGAACAAGTGTCATAAGTTTGAATCAAAACAATTTTAGATTAATGATATCGGAGATAGAGCGAACGTGCATCAAAACTTTAATTTGAATTTTTAAGTTAAATGTGGACATAAGTTAACAAAAATTGGTGCAAGAGTTATGTCCCTTATCTCATATAAAATGAGTGATAATGAGGAACTGCTGTTTTAATTTTGAAGCAAGTCATCCAATTAATAACGAAGATCAAATGAAACTTTATCTAATCTTTTAACATCTAGCCCGCTGGCGGCAAGTGATTCGGCCTTTGCCACCAGTGAAGACCAAGATCAGCCTACACATCCGTGCAGACTGATCATGGTCTGCATTGTTCGCTATTCAGTCAGTAAAACTTCATTGAACACCCCTTCGAATAGTAAATGGTACTGTCAAAATTGGATGATTGACCAATCCAATTTTAGAGACTTAGCAGGGTGAGAGTTAAGTAAGTTGTGGAAGTGGACACCGATGCCTGGACGGTTGGGATAGCTCTGCATAAACTTCGTATGGTATAGTATAAAACTGGTTTCAAAATTGTAAATGTACATTGTAAGCTATTTTCATTTACGTAGGGGCTTATTTTACTGTTTTTGTCTGATTACTTTGTCGTAATTGGATTACAGCAAAATAATTCAAATACATCGTTTACAAGATTGTTCATCGTATGTTCTCAATGCCGCTCAAAAATGGGCAACAGAAAAAGACAAATATCATTCACACCTTTTATCATGAGGACTATTGATTGCTGATGGTATGCCATAATGTATAGATCAACAACAGTTACAGCAGTTAGTTCAAAAATATTTTGAGGAAGCAAATAGAGCACTGAGAAGCTATTTTAATGACTGGACTCTGATGAGAAAACACTCAAGTGTGTATATCACATTTAATAATTGATCGTGGCAATACATCAAGAAAGTAGAATCTTGGTTACCAACGTCATCGTTCTAATAGTAAATTACTGTTGAAAACAATGATTTCCAGTATCCTTACCCCAATTTTTCTCGGAAGGTCTAAGAATTAGAAAAGGCATTTTTTTTAAGAACACGTATTTTAAATTTAAACGAAGAAATTAGCTTAATATGATATTATTAAGTTTTTAGTTACTGTAACTATTATAACCGTTTCAAGTGAAACAGCTGGCATATCAGTACGTTTTCAGTTCTTATCTGCTTATGTTTCTGTCCATGTATTAAACTGTTTTTAAATTTGAAAACTCAAAACGATAAAGTGTCCCTTATTAATAAGAGATCGATTTTTGAATAATGAACTAAGAAGCATTGTTTTCTTTGTATTATTTCTCTGGAACTTATTTACTACCTTCTGATTATAATATTTATCAGATTGCTTACAAATATGCATTTACTTTAGGGTTTGTTATTAAGCGGTGTAATGATAACTTTCTCCGAAGCAACGATAGAAGGTCGCCATTTTGTGTTGATGAAAATATACAGAAGATTATGCCACAAAAGGACTCAATGACACAATTTCTAATAAATCAGACTAAAGTTAAAATATTTTAGTGCAGATTTATTGTAAAATATGGTTGCCAGTGCGCAAATTTTGTTTGTGTACGTTTTAGCCAATGACGTTGGCGTCTTGTACGCATTTGTTTTTGGAGCATTTTGTAAATGTTTGTGTAACCATACAAACTTGCTACGTACTCTCTTTTATTTTTAGTGCACAGGTCTTGGGTATATATACCCGTTGTTCCTGTTATTTGGGGTCTCAACGATTCAAAACATCTAAAGGGCAAATTCTCGTTAGTTTATATGAGAAAGTCAGATTAAGTTATTTCGAAGAGTTCAAGGCCGGCTTCCATATTTTACCACATTCAATCAGACAAGTTTTAAGGTCAATATATTCAAACTGTCTCAAATTTCTGACTGTTTATTTATTTTGTATGAAGTAATTTAAGACTAACTGATAGAAGTTTTTAAGTATTTTGAGGGAATTAAAAGTACTAGACTTGTGAACTGATATAGAAGTGTTTTATCATAGACTTCTCTATCTTTTGTCATATTAATCGTTGACAGATCCTTGTATAGTCATGCGATATTTGCAGAAGTACATGACCGTACATTTTTGCGTAGTTTATTCGAAGCACATCACATTTTTAGTCCTGTAAGAAACTTCATGTACATTTACAATTTATCGTTGGGATTTTTGCTCTGTTGAATTGAGAATCCTAGTCATACGTTGAATATTTGTTAAGGAATATATAAATAAATAAATCTATTCTTTCAGATCATATTGTTTTATTCGCTTGGTAAATTTCCCAAAATGCCCTGTAGAGGCCAATCCTTTCCATCTGAGTATTTCTTATAGTCCTCTAAAAAACCGACAAAACTTATTACAAGGCTACACGAGTCAGATTGTCTACATTGATATATATTCTGCTCAGACGCAGATTATATACAGATTAATCCGTCTATAATATACTCATATTCAGACATCTTATTCCCTCGACACAATGCAATACTACTGTAGTGTTGTTTGATAAGGTAAGCTTATTAACGCTACCAGTAACAGTCTTTGGGGGCACTAACTCGCTACAATAACGTTTAGAACTCCTAGATGACAATCGTTGAAAACAACAAACATGTTCTCTCCTTTCATCATTTTGGATATCTGACAAAATTAAGTAAAAGACATCTATTGCTGACATTGTTATACCAAACCACACAGCAAGGAAATGATAAAATGTTGTTTCACTATCTATACAGATGTTTTAAATCGTAAAAAAAAGATATAAAATACTACAGAAGGCTTGTTGTTTTGCAGTTACTCTCGTTCAGTCCACACTTTATTAATTATGCTTGTTTTTTGGTTTGTCCACCTTTCACCGGAAAGTTAACAAGGAATTTGCGGGAACAGTAAATGCGAGACAGACAAACCGACTGTCCCAAAAGCAGGTTGAATAAGTTCAACAAATTTTCTTTCTGCAAAAGCGTACCCATATTCAAGTAACAGGAATGACATGCTTAAACTGCCAAGGGCTAAAGCATTTGCATACAGATACTAAATTAAATGTAATATTGAAAATATTGACAAGTACAAAACATTTCAGTTGGTTCACACGTAGAGCAATAAATTCTTGAGACAATGTAAGGCGGCTGTTGAAAGTATTCCAAATGCATTTCACAAAGTACTTATGATTTATGATAACGAACTGCACAATACGTGTGAACCCAAGTACATGTAGTAGTCTTTCTCAAAAGAGTAAATGGAATCCAATAGAAACAACAGAATACAGAATACTTCTCAAGACAACATATTGCATTATGCATGTTCAAATATAATAATTCATTTTAGCTGCTTAGTACCACTCTGGATTCAACTACTGGAGATCTTTTTAATTATTAACATATCTTTGATAATGTAATTTTACAGGCAAAATGAATTGTTCCCATATTAAAAATCGAGTAAAATCACATTTGTGAAAAATATTAATATTTACAAATACATGGAATGGACATGTTGCTTTTATGCTAACGAAGATATTCTAAAGTTTTATAACAATCCAATCACAAGTAAAGTCAACATGGATATATTTGTTAAGTTCTGGTTTCAAAAATTCCTGATATTTATGGAAAATTCACCCATCAACATCCTTTTAATTTCAGAAGTTATAAAGATATTTTGAAAATTTAAAAAGTTCCTGTTAACCACCCTAGGGGTTCTTTTGAATCATGCACAACATAAATATCGACGCCTCGGAATTAGTAGGGCGTAAGTGGAAAATCATAAAAATCTGTCTATGACTAGTTCTATAGGGCTGAGTGGGCCCTTCTGTTACAGCATTTAAGTGCAGATACAAAATGTACGTCCTTCTATTACTATGATTCCGAAAAACATTTTACTTACGCCCTTTGTTATTGGTGAATTTGGCCAACACAGCAGTTAGTAAGAAACCTTTCTAAAATAGGATTATGTCCCTTGGTATGTAGTTTCAAAAAATGTATAATTCATAGAAGGGCGTAACTAACACTTACGCCCTTCTTATTCTGGGGCGTCGTATATTTAAAGAGAAATCAGGAAAAAAAGCCTTTTACGGACTAGGCGGATCAAAGAGGACGCAATAGTCAATATATTTAGAACGGGTCTGATAACAAGATATTTATAGAACATTGCCTAAGGAAAAATGATGGATTAGTCGTAACACTATCGAACGTGCATAGCTGGCAATATACAAGCATCATATTAAAGTATATATGAGCCGCGCCATGAGAAAACCAACATATTGGCTTTGAGACCAGCTTACTTTTCTGATATTTGATAATAGTAACATATTTAGGAAAATTCACACATGTTCAGAACATGAATATAACAAAAAAAAACAATATGAAGTATTGCAGTAGTAAGATTATATTTGTTGTTTTTGAAAATATCTTAAACGAAATTCGCTCGTTAGTAAATTCTAAATAGTCTTGTGTATGTTCGTAACTTTTTAATATAAGGCTGAGGTCGTACAATAAATGAAATTATATAATAACGTTACTCAATTTTGTTGTAATTTTAACATAATTTATTATTCTCGAACACAATGTTTTCTTAACTCAGTGTGTACATACCACGTGGTTTGTGACGTCATTTTCGGGTATTACGGCAAGAAAATTTATAAACAAATCCGTCGATTCAGAACTTAAAAACACTGTAAGTTTTTCATTTTTTCACCGATTTGAATAATTCTTTTACGAGGCTCAAGCCAAGGTAGTGAGCTATAAACATAAGACAAAGTTTTCCTGAAATTCTAAGCAGTTTTTGCAAAGGTCGGTTCCAACCCTGAAAATCGGCAAATTCTTGGAGGGTAATACGGCAAGAAAAACCCGTGTTTTACAAAATAATGCAGGATTGCTTTCCTTTACATCGTTATGCCTTTCACCGCTCTTTATTTCGGTTCCAAGAAGGCCTGCGAACCACTTTACTTGACATAAAATGGTAGGTTTCTCTGTGAAAACACATATCTTCGGAAAATGCTAATACTGCAAGAAAGACATGACGGCAAGCAGATTTATGAATATTCCTATTGTCCCTAATAGCAGTTGAAACTTACTAACTTCTGCCAGCAGGTTAGTAAATAGGGCATACCTACATAGTGCATGGTAAGCTAAACCAGACGGAACCATTTATAAACAGTAAGTTAAAGCCTTATTTCATTTTTGAAGTTTTGACAAATCATTTTTCCGTATGCCTGAGATTTATTAAAAAGAATAATTCAGTGGTATGTTTTCAAACTTATTGTTACGTTTTTATGCACTTTCAGTCCATAGGAAGAATTGGGACTTTGCTGTACAAGCAGTTCTACTATGATAGCGATAAAGGACTGTAATAGCCGTCTCAAGACTATTTTTTAAAGTCTGTCTGTTTAACACAACTTGAATTTTTTTTTACGAATATTTTTGGCAAGTAAAGTGATTGCATAAGCATAGTTTTACATTTTATTTTACGAACATGATTCTGAAACGATATTTTGAACGATTGTAATTTTGTTCATAAAAAGGTATTTATCGTTTGTCAAAAATAATTTGATACTACAACAACTTACGTATAGGGGTCTGAAGAATGCATGTAATACTGTACAATTTTGATATTAGATTATGAAAAATCTTAAGAAAATTCAAATTAAGAATGCTACGTTTACCGAACAGGATAAACCTTCTTTTCTTTTCATACTATTATGCCCCCTTTTAGGACATAATGTTTAGCACTTTTTGGATTCATCATTATATGATTCTTAAGTTTTAGGTTAAGCCAAAGTTATCTTCAGTAATGATTCTGTGATCCTTACCATAACTAGGGTCATAACTTGGTAAACAACTGTTTCATGACATGACCTGTATTTAGAAGATGTTACACCGACCCTTGTTTGTGACAACTATGTTTTATTTTCCAACAGTCTGGTATGCCTCAGGAGCAGATCAATATCGCACTGACGTGTACTCTTTGGCTAATCACTAACGCTTTATTCAAAGGTCATGCAATAATTTTTTCTTTCACGTTCGGTGTGATCTTTATGAGATTCAAAGAATCGTTGGTTTACGCATTGAAAGTGTCCTAATATTTAAGAAAATATTTTAACTCATTACGTTTTGTATATTGTTTTTTATTTTTTTAAAGGTGCATTTCCATTTTACACTCAAGTATGACATACTGGAAGGACACATGTATATTTTTGTTATTTATAATTTTATGGTTTACATTCATTATTTGATTAAACTGTGATTAATGGACGATACGACAAATACAAAGAGATGGAAATCCTTTGCACTTACAATAATTTTGTATCATAATTATGTGCTAGTTTGCCCATCGTCTGTACAATTTTTGTTTGAATAAAAGATAATTTTGAAATACAAATTTATCACAAAAGGATGCTGCACAGTATTTATTTATGAACATTGATTACTAGGTTTCAATGTGTATAAAATGTCGTTGCGTTACTTACGTATATGGAAACTACAAAGCTGGCTTGGTGACCTTTTGTTGTTTTTGCATTTGTTGTGTTACTTTTGCTTTCTTTGGTCTGATAAAATGAATTGTGCAATTTTACTTAATATTACTGTAATGTTTAACATTGCAAAACGCTTAATAAATTTCTAAAATTTGTAACTATCTCCTTATACTGTCATAATTTAATGTGTAATGCGTTAATTTTATAATAATAAGTAACTTTATTGAAAATTTCAATTTCTGTGTGTATCCATAATGTAATAAACTTTACATATGAACTCGCTTGTTGGTTTTTGTGTCTGAACACTGACGTCTTAGATCGTTTCCCAAGTTTAAGTTTAGCCTTTGTTCGCGTCATTACGCTAAAGAGTAAAAATACATCGTCCAAGTATTAATTTTGTCTTTGCTAACATCAAGTTGTTGTTTTTTGGTTCTTTTTGTTGTTTTTTTTTTGTATCAAAGTTTAGTAGATCTATCTCCATAATCTCGAAATCTCAAAGACTTATATCGAAATACAGTTTCGATACATTATCAATTACTATTATTGATAGGCATTGTTCAGAAGCCCAGCTTTCACTAAAGATTGATAAGTAAACACATAATGTGAATATGTAGGCTATATTTTCAATTATAAACACTTTTTGTAGACATTTTAGCAGTTTGACTCTTTAAAGATGATTGTTAGCATTCGCGGATGCAACAATATAGACACATAGGGACTAATTTTTAAGATACCTCTTGAGACTATAAATAAATAAAGTAGAAATTAGGAAACTTTTCTTGAAAGCTATAATTAGATAACAATAATATATCTACTAAACGATCTTTAAGAAGCATTGAAAAAAGCCGTTCTTTCATAACACATCATACCGAAATTTATCTGAATAGAAGCTAAACAAATCTGCAAACAGGTATTATACATGAGGAAACGAGTCTTAAACTCAATAATTCGCGAAACTGTTCGTAAAGGAACAATAGACGTATTCGTGAATCTGCTTGCCGTCATATCATTCTTGCAGTATTATCATTTTCCGAAGACATGTTTTCACAGAGAAACCTACCATTTTATGTCAAGTAAAGTGGTTCGCAGGCCTTCTTGGAACCGAAATAAAAAGCGGTGAAAGGCATAACAATGTAAAGGAAAGCAGTTCTGCATTATTTGGTAAAACAAGGGTTTTTCTTGCCGTATTACCCTCCAAGAAATTGCCGATTTTCAGGGTTGGAACCGACCTTTGCAAAAACGGCTTAAAATTTCAGGAAAACTTTGTCTTATGTTTATAGCCCACTACCTTGGCTTGAGCCTCGTAAAAGAATTATTCAAATCGGTGAAAAAATGAAAAACTTACAGTGTTTTTAAGTTCTGAATCGACGGATTTTCTTGCCGTAATACCCGAAAATGACGTCACAAACCACGTGGTATGTACACACTGTAACTGTGCATGCGAATGATTGTGCCAAAATATCGGGGGGGTGGGGCCGATAGATGAATAGAGCGTGATTAACGGCAGATTAATTACGTAAAGTTGGTTTAACTTTTATGATAACATGAATAAATATCGACGTTAGATTCTACCTTTAAAACTTTTGTATTTGAATCTTCAATAATTAACTGTTATTTCCACTTTTTTGAATATTATTTACTGGCCGAGTCTCTGTGGAAATTCATGTATCATTTGATCCAGTTAATTAATGATGAGTTTATGTGTATTATCTAAATTATAACGTCTACAACTATCACATTGAAAAATAGAATAATAATGTATATTATTTAACATTCATAGACCTATTATTTCATGATGCACTTATATCAGCCATTTATGGCGTCTAAACGTCGACGTCCATTTGGCGAGTCAACGTCATTTCCGTATTTCACGTATCATTGTGTATGTTATTGTCAACTGAAGAAGCTTATTAAAGCGAAACATGTTTTGACAAAACTGTGTTGGTTTATGAATTTTCAACATTATGATAACATGAGTGAATCATTTGAAGATTCGGTTGAAAGTATGATGTTGCTGACATGTGAATACATTGCGAACAATTCTAAATAACAGACTCAATGTTCTATGAAAGCGAAATTACATAAATTTGTGATGGTATATGTATGCTGAAGGACACCAAATTTCACCATCAGCTATAGACCGTCTCTTGACCATCTTGCCTGTTGATTCATCATAATCTTGCTTTCATTTGCATCCCATATATGCTTCTCATTTACGTGCTCAGATTAATCATTTACTAAATATATCAGTCGTTGGAATAGAAGTAAATGAAACGTTGTTTCAACGCCAATTAACTGTGTAACCAGTCCAAATGCCTTCCGTAAATCTTACAATAAACATCTCATAAATTTAACCTCATATAATTTCTACAAAAGACTGATACATCTGAAGGTTTTATTTTTGTTCTGGTGTTATCCCTATTAACGCGTTATATTTCAGAGTTTATATGTTTGTGGTTCACAAAATCCCAATGCGAAAAACATACGAGCGTATGAAAATGCTCTAACTTAAAGGGTGGCCATGGAAAGTACAAATAAACAGGTGGTTCACTGTGATTGTAAAGGCGCAAAGATTATTTATGTTGTGTTAGATGTACTTCTTAGTTTTTGCTGTTTGAACATGTCGGCTTGTGTTGTTCGAAACCAAGCCTGTGGAATTTTCATTTTGGCTGGCCAACCTTTGGGTTTGCACTTTTTCTATACTCACAGCACTTTTGTTTGTGTTGTGTAGTGGCCGAAATGGTCAACATGTACCTGTATCTCCGAGCAGTACCTTTATAGACCGTTATGCATAATGATTACGTTCCAAAATCTGAAAATATTTTTTGACTAAAATCGTTAATTTAAGAATTATTTCTGTGCCGACAGGTAAGTACATGTATATTCTTAATCAATTTTAGATAACGCCACAATAAGACTGCCATAGATATATAATAATTATTACATTTTTATCAATACATGGAAAAGTACTAGAAAGGAGATTCCTTTTTTTTTTGAAAATTAAATACATAAGGACCATTTTGACCGCGTTTATACGTTTATAAAGTATCATTTAGGACATTTATGTCGTCCTACCCTCAATGTCTAGATATTACTGGCATTTTGTTATAGCTAGTTATCATCCTATATGTATACTGAACAAAACAGCTAACGCGCCATTATATCTTTTGCCAGTAATTAAAATATTTCTGAATGTACAATTTTGAAATTTAGTCTACGCATAGAACAATAGCTGTTGGTAAGTTTTCACAATGTCAAAAAATAAATATGCTATCATCTAAAGTCGTCGTTTAACGACTTCAACCAACCTTTGGAAAGTCACAAAAATAACTAAAACATCTAGATCTTACAAACTAGTGAAAAACGTAATGAGGGATGAAAATGAAAACCTAAACAAACTAATGGCATTGTTATGAACATTTAATATTTGCGTTCAATTTAAAATTTCCTAATAAAACAATAAAAATAAAAATCTACACTTCCTTATTTCTATAAATTGTATTCTATTCATTTTCTAAGAACGCATCTCTTATTTTAGACGACAGGCAGTTTTTGACAAGCTTTCATTTCATAAATAACACAATGGTAAATTGAATTGGAATGATGTAGTATACTAGTAACCTAATCTATACAGCTGATCAAATGCAACTAGTATATAAAAAAACATTGGGTAAATAATGCCATTACGGAGTTCTAATATGTTTTTAAGATATTTTTTCTTTGAACTTTTTACCAATAGATGTTTATCATAATCAACTTTCATTATAAAAAGAGCCTCCGTAATTGAGTGGTTAAAGTCGCTGACTTCAAATCATTTGCCTCTATCTGCTGTGGATTCGAAACCATGTGGTTTCTGTATAATTCTTTCATGTTAGAAGGCAATCCAGCCAGCTTGTGGACGTTTGGTGGAGCCTAGTTTGCTGAAGGTCGGTGGCTCCACCCAGATACCAGCCCGAGCCTGAAATATTGTTCGGAGTGCTACCTGAGGTCTTCTTCCATCCAGAAAAGCTGAAAAGTTGCCAATAACTGTGTCGATGTAATGTTTAACCCAACAAAAACAAAACAAATTCGTCATTTCATATGGAAAAATCATTAATCAGTCAAACTCCATGGAGATAACAAGAAAGATAAAACACTACTATGATAACATCAAATGAATATTGCACATGGCATAATTTTTTCTGTCAACACGTGTGTTTTGATGTTTTAGAACATAAACATTGGTGTTTGACAATTACCTGCACGGTTCTGCATAACTGTCCAATGCTATTCGGTCTCCTATTTGATAAGTATAATTGCCGGGGATAAGCGCTGGATTTTTGGCTGATATAAACTACATAGTACTTTCCTTAATGCTCTAGGATGCTGTGAAAGTGTGAACATTTGAATGTATATAGTTTAAATCAGCTAAAAATAAACGCAGATCCCCTATAATGAGTATATTGTTTCATTGTTTGCAAGCATAATTGTTTCAAAAGTGGGCTGTTACATGACTAAATGATTAAACAATAGAAAACATTGCAAAGAAGTATTCGTTTAACACAAAGGATGATGCTTCAGTTGTTAGTATAAATTCGGTTTAAAACCTTCAAAATAAAAAGTCCTGTTTATATTTTACATTAAGAATAACGGAAGTTGATTGAACATGAACCGTGCCTACCCTACCAATATTTTCCAGTTCTTATCGTAGAGGCTTTTCATTTAAAGCAAATTAACTTGTTAAATTTACAGCTCTCTGATGGTACTTTTGATAATGTCTAATGAGGCCTACATTTTGCCTCGACTGAATATTTCAAAAGTAAAAAAAGTACTGAATATTTTGAAAAATATCACTGCTGAAATTGCAGTAATTACTAATAAGAAACTAAATGTCAGCAGACGATATTCAGGCAGTCATTTTGATGGGAACCATATAGAACAGGGAAATAGATCAATACATTTTGTTTCTGTTTATGTCACTGCAAAGTGAGCATTTTTCTTATTATTCAATAACATGATTAGGTTTATGCATAATATGGTATGAATTATTATAATAAAATCAAAATAGACAAAAGCATGCATCAACAAGGAATAGAGCCGGGTACTGCATTGGAACCACTGCTTCTGATTTTAAACATATTTATTGGCACTGAGACTATTTTTGAACACCAGTTCAGATTATTCAAATCAAGTTCTCCTACCAGGCGATTTTTTTACAGACGTGCTTGATAGTTACCAAACATATCAAGACAGAGAGGAAAAGAAGTACAATATGAGAATGTCGTAAACAATGAGTAAACAATTACCGTGCACATGCTACGAAACAAGCAAAATCAACCTAACCCTTCGTAAATGTCAATATTAAAATACTAAATGGCTAGCAAATAAAAATGCCTCTAAATATGCTGCTTTTGTGGTTAAAGATATTCAGCTAAAATTGAAGTGTCAATTAATTGAAAAAGGAAGTGTCAAACATGACATGTGTCCAATCTTGTTAAAATATTGTTAACAAACCATTTTCCACCAACAAAACTAAAACATATTTATAAGATTCAGTCGGAGCAAAACTACAAGAACATTGAGTTATAAAGGGGGTGAAAGGAACAGTTAAAATAACAAAAGAATATTACCGCTAACTTAGTTTTAATCATCTTGATTTATTTTGTCATGGAAGTCGATAACTAACTATTTGTGTACTTACTTTTTTTATTTTCAAAAGTGCTAAAATGAAATATGTGAAAGGTTCATCAACTACCTGTTTGAACATTTCTATTTTTAACACACTACTAATACAAATTGCGATTTCACAAGGGTATACACACCCCTCGAACCACAGTGGCCGGTATCAACGCGGAAATGACCTACGTAAAATAATTATACTATATTACCATACAAATCCCACACCGTCTCCCCACCCACCCCGATACTGACCCCTGACCTCGTTACGGAAACTCTTTGGTGTACTTCGGTGATCTGGATATTAATTATCCTGTTTGTAGTAGCTACAATTTCTAGTTATTTTAGTGGTAAGATACAAACTTGTGCTTAACTTCAATCAGCCATACGCTTTTGTGTAGCTCCATAGTTTTAATATGTTTGATTGTCATTTGCTTTTTCAGGTCGCATTATAAACAAATAACATATGAAATAACGACAAATACCCGTCTTCCGCATTAACAGTAGCAAAATTAAATAGATAATAGGTTATGAAACTTCGGACGAAAACAAATAAATTATCAAAGGCTGTATTTTCTCATTAAAACATTGATGGTTATAAACGAATAATACAGTCCTGTGTAAGATATCATTAACTGTAAATCTCCAGTACGTTAATTGCTTTGGATGGAATAAACAGAATCCCTGGCTACTTGATAACTTACGTCACATGGCGTTTAACTCTTATTATAAAGGGTTGCTGATATCAAATGCATACTATGATATATTGTGGATATATGGATTGAATGCGGTAAGTTGATCGTTTAATTACACGTTATAGCTGTAATTCTTTCAATAGAAGTTCAAGGATGGTAATGAGAACTTTTAACGTGCATTCTAACATGTTTTCTCTGTTAAAACACTCTTACGCTAGAATGACATCACGTTAACCTGCGATGACGTCAATGTTTTTGTAGCAGCGCTATATTTTATCTACTGTTTCAGATTAAGGGCATATTTGAATCGAAATTATTCATAGCAAAAGAATGTTTTAGCACTATTTATACACTCGGGCGGTAATACGTAATACAAGTAATTTCACCCGGGCTGCACCCTCGTGAAATTATTACGCCCGACGTATAACCGCTCATCGTGCATAAATAGTGCTAAATACAAGTGACAAGTAAACACATAGTTTTAATGTTTGATTGTCACTCGCTTTTTCAAGTCGCATTATAAACAAATATCATATGAAATAACGACAAATACCCGTCTTTCGCATTAACAGTAGCAAAATTAAATAGAAAATAGGTTATGAAACTTCGACGAAAACAAATAAATTATCAAAGGCTGTATTTTCTCATTAAAACATTGGTGGTTATAAACGAATAATACAGTCCTGTGTAGGATATCATTTCTCTAATCTTTCTTTTACCCTGAAAGAATAAGCCTTCTGATGTTCCCAAAATCTAGCCAGCTTTATGCTGATAGAACTGTAAATCTCCAGTACGTTAATTGCTTTGGATTGAATAAACAGAATCCCTGGCTACTTAATAACTTACGTTACATGGTGTTTAACTCTTATTATAAGCGTTTACTGATATCAAATGCAAACTATGATATATTGTGGATATATGGATTGAATGCGGTAAGTTGATCGTTTAAATACACGTTATAGCTGTAATTCTTTCAATAGAAGTTCAAGGGTAGTAATGGGCACATTTAACGTGCATTCTAATATGTTCTTTTTCTGTTAAAACACTCTTACGCTAGAATGACGTCACGTTAACGTGCGGTGACGTCAATGTTTTTGTTGCAGCGCTATATGTTATCTACTGTTTTAGATTATGGGCATATTAGAATCGAAATTATTCATAGCAAAAGAATGTTTTAACACTTTTTAGACACTCGGGCGGTAATACGTAATACAAGTAATTTCACCCGGGATGCACCCTCGTGAAATTATTACGCCCGACGTATAACCGCTCATCGTGCATAAATGGTGCTAAAACACTCTTTTGCTATAAATTATTTCTTCAATATATCGTAATTATTTATGGATTTATTGTCAAAATAATATATATCTTGTTGATTTTATTAATGCATTTACCAAATACAAGCAATTTTAAGTAAAATACATAATTATTTTGAGGGTAGTATTTTTATCAAAGTGCCAATTTTTTATAGTAAAAGAGGAGATAAACTAGAAATTAAAAGACATGAAGTTATGGTTCATTCCAGTCTTTCAGTATATGATTTAATTCACTTCAGATTTTGTACAGACCAAAGAGTAGAAAACAGGTATAAAATTGGATTTAAATTAAACATTATCCCTACTTGAGCTCTTCACTTCATATTGCAATCTTTCAGTTTTTTTTTTAAATTATTATTTATAACCTTTTAATGGTTATTAAAGTTAGAACAAAAAAATACTCTTTGAAAATAAGTAGATGTACAAATGTTGTGTTCTGTACGTCCATTTATTGTTATCATTAGGACAAGTTACTTTAAATTCCTTTAGGTAGTTTCAATTTAATTGACTGAACGAAATTATAAAATTGTTAAGTACTAAAACAATACTTAAATCTGCAGTTTGGTTCCTGCGTTTTGTACTACTGTTGTTGCAGCAAACAAAATAAACATAACTTTGGTTAAAATGGACATACTTCAAAATGCATTCACAATATAGTTATAGTACTTCGCTTAGAATTTAATCAGTAAAAGATTGTCTGACAACTATTTCGTATCTATCCGCTGTACAGTGTAGTTCAATGCGGAATAATTTATCACCTCTGACGTCATAATCGTTTCAGACCTGAAAATTTGGCCTATTATATCACCACCTTTGAGGCAGACATGATCACAAACTTACAAGTACACATGCTCGGTAAAAATTGTACAACTGTATAATTGATTCTTTTCATACACGTACTAACATAGATCACCTTCTATCAGTGCTGTACTATCAGTACTTTGATCATCTTTATATTATATTCGGTAGGTGCTAAGCTGTTGTCCAAAAGAATTGCAAAACATTGAATTCCAATAAACGGACACATTTTGCTAATTATAAGAGTTACGATTCTTGAGCTCTGTGCTTCCTCTAATTGCCACATATCACTG
This sequence comes from Mercenaria mercenaria, assembly GCF_021730395.1. Lineage (NCBI taxonomy): Eukaryota > Metazoa > Mollusca > Bivalvia > Venerida > Veneridae > Mercenaria > Mercenaria mercenaria. The sequence continues at coordinate 22,944,979 of NC_069368.1, read as the reverse complement.
TCTTATTTCGTAATCTTTATTCAATATGCACGTGGGATAGATGGATGGATAGACAGACTGAAGACACTTTCATCACACCATTCCGAATCGTTGTATAAAACAAACAGATTGAAGAGTAAAACGTTACGAGAAGTTTTTTTTTTTTTCCTGATCTAATCACATTTGAATTAAATCATGTATCAAAAATGGTATATTCCTTTATCTGTATATCGAAAATGTATCATAAGACTCATAGTCTCTTCCGAAATTGTTTCTGTAATGATATATCAATGGTGTATGCTTATTGCTAATTTCAAATTATGATAAATGCAAATGATCAAGTGATTAACCGAAACTAGCGAACCATACATTAACATTTGCGGAACGTTTTCTTAGCCTATCATGAACAAAGATTAAGATGGGCGAGTGATGTTGCTGGCGGAAAATGCTTAATTTGCTTGAGCTCAGACGGATGTCTTTCTCTGGTCCTATGATAGAATCCTTTACCCAAAGCGATTTTTCGAACCCGCTGTGGTGATGCAAATTAGTCACCTTTACCACATGCGATGATTTTGGAGTGTCAAGATTAGACATTTTGATGTTATTAGTAACATTAATTTATATATTATGCATAAACTTTTTTTTCTAAAAAAACAAAAAACAACCGCAGATAAAAAGGCTTTCCTGTATCTTCTTTTTTCCTTTTTAAAACGGTTACGTCGACTTGAGTAATAGTTTTTCTATAACCTCTGATTCTTCACAGACAAATCTGTTTATATGACGTGCTTTTAAGAAATGTTTATTCCTGTTTGAAGCGTCTGTGATCTTTTATATTAAACATTTCGTGTTAACAAATGCCACATCTTTTTTACATTTTTCGAAATGTTGATTTCTTCTCGTAGAATAAGAATAATGCTTACATGTACATTTTTTTATCCTAGTTCAAGAAAACCCATGCAATCGTGAAACAATATCTAAATCAATACCAAGCTTAAACAAATGTCAATGTTTCTGAATAAAAATATAACGAAACAAAATATCAAGCATGCTACAATGCAGTTTAATCTATATGAAGATCCATTGGAGGCATTTAACCAAGCAAAAATAGCAGTCACGGGATTTTGAGACTGTTTATAAATGGCTATCGTACCTCACGCCCCCTTGACCACCGCCCTCCCCATCCCCACCCTCAACACGCACACACACACCTCTCCACCCTTTCCTAAATGGAATTCTAGTATCATAAAACTGAATGTACTCCATGGTTCCAACGGACCAGAACAAATAACATTGAACGTTCAGCAACACTAATCTAGCCCTTTAATTTATGATTGAAAAGCTATCTCTTTAAATTGATAAATACACAGCACAGTCGTTTTGAGCCTTTTCTAAATGTTAACACCAGCTTCTTAATGACCCTTAACACTTAAAAAGCAAAAGTTAGGCGTCATTCAGCGCATCTCTTATGTGTGTTTACTATATCTGAAGCAATTAACCTAGCGGAGATTTACAATTATTATCAACACAACGAGCAAGAGATTACAGGAAATAGCGTGTGCACAGAGTGTTAGAGAGATTAAACATGTTAAACAAACGAAATCCTACCGTTCTGATATAACACCTAAGTTGTAATGCCTTTGATGATATTGTCCGATTATTTTGTTACCATCTATCAGTTAAATTATAACATAGAATTATTAAGAATGTATATATTAATTCTTTGGTTATTAGAAATTAAGATTTGTTTTTAAATAGGGCCATGTTCGGCGTTTATAATAATATCGTTCGAAATTTCATTACCTTTTGCCTATTTATCAATTTACTATATTAACAAACGATCTTATTGGATCGACTACTCAAATTAAAGGTAGGGTTAGTGCACCAACCCGGGTGACAGCATCGACGTCCGCGTTTCGATTTGGTAAAACTGGTATTTTGGTGGCCACGTGTATAATAATAATAATAATAATAATAATAATAAAATCTTTATTTAATGAAGGTAACATACAAAGTGTACATAACATGAAAATGAAACGTAAACTTATTTTCAGTATGGCCTTCAGTTAACAACAACAACAATACACATGTATACAAACATTTACGATAAATTTCACAAAATCATATTTAAAAAAAATATATATATATATATTAATTATCAATGTATTAAATACCATTAGAAGCTTCCCATTCATCCATCCGACAGACACATAATTATAAGACTATTAAAGAGAAAAAACGAACAACAGCAAAACAAAAAAATAATAAAATAACTGACATCATGATATGTAAAAACTGTAATAATATAATTATTTTAAGCACTGGACTGTAACATGAAAAAATGTCGTTTGATATTATTTTTGAATGTTTGTAATGTATTTGATTCCTTAATTTCAGCAGGTAATTTATTCCAAATATTAACGCTGAAGTACGAGAATGAATCTTTAAGATAATTTGTACGAGGTGTTATACGCAAAACAAGATCTTTGTGAGCTGTTGATCGTAGATTATGCAATTTATTATTTGAGGCACTTATTATTTCAGTCATGTAGATCGGTACCATGTTATGCATAGATTAAAAACGTGACACCTTGTTCACTGTTATTATCTGACATGAAATACACAGCTTAATACTGTATTGCTTACCCTAATTAAGTTAACAAAGTTATCTCGCCTTTTCAACTTTTAGTATTCATCCATTCAACACCTTTTGGTGACAAGGATACCCGAGCTTAGCTCTTGCTTTTATTATTTCAAAATTTAACGACTTTAAAAATGTTTCAAAATATAGTACGAAACACGATTAAACAAGACAGAAGTAAACACAATCAAATTGAACAAACTGTAGAATTAGAACTATTATTAGTTGAATGGTCATTCTTCCAAGCATAAATTACATGAACACCAAAAATGTTTCAGACGTGTATCAATATGAGCAAGTCCTTCAGGTATTGCTGAACGTTCAATGTTATTTGTTCTGGTCCGTTGGAACCATGGAGTACATTCAGTTTTATGATACTAGAATTCCATTTAGGAAAGGGTGGAGAGGTGTGTGTGTGTGTGCGTGTTGAGGGTGGGGATGGGGAGGGCGGTGGTCAAGGGGGCGTGAGGTACGATAGCCATTTATAAACAGTCTCAAAATCCCGTAACTGCTATTTTTGCTTGGTTAAATGTCTCCAATGGATCTTCATATAGATTAAACTGCATTGTAGCATGCTTGATATTTTGTTTCGTTATATTTTATTCAAAAACATTGACATTTGTTTAAGCTTGGTATTGATTTAGATATTGTTTCACGATTGCATGGGTTTTCTTGAACTAGGATAAAAAAATGTACATGTAAGCATTATTCTTATTCTACAAGAAGAAATAAACATTCCGAAAAATGTAAAAAAGATGTGGCATTTGTTAACACGAAATGTTTAATATAAAAGATCACAGACGCTTCAAACAGGAATAAACATTTCTTAAAAGCACGTCATATAAACAGATTTGTCTGTGAAGAATCAGAGGTTATAGAAAAACTATTACTCAAGTCGACGTAACCGTTTTAAAAAGGAAAAAAGAAGATACAGGAAAGCCTTTTTATCTGCGGTTGTTTTTTGTTTTTTTAGAAAAAAAAAGTTTATGCATAATATATAAATTAATGTTACTAATAACATCAAAATGTCTAATCTTGACACTCCAAAATCATCGCATGTGGTAAATGTGACTAATTTGCATCACCACAGCGGGTTCGAAAAATCGCTTTGGGTAAAGGATTTTATCATAGGACCAGAGAAAGACATCCGTCTAAGCTCAAGCAAACTAAGCCTTTTCCACCAGCAACATCACTCGCCCGTCTTAATCTTTGTTCATGATAGGCTAAGAAAACGTTCCGCAAATGTTAATGTATGGTTCGCTAGTTTCGGTTAATCACTTGATCATTTGCATTTATCATAATTTGAAATTAGCAATAAGCATACACCATTGATATATCATTACAGAAACAATTTCGGAAGAGACTATGAGTCTTATGATACATTTTAGATATACAGATAAAGGAATATACCATTTTTGATACATGATTTCATACAAATGTGATTAGATCAGGAAAAAAATCCCAAACTTCTCGTAACGTTTTACTCTTCAATCTATTTGTTTTATACAACGATTCGGAATGGTGTGATGAAAGTGTTTTCAGTCTGTCTATCCGTCCTTCTATCCCACGTGCATATTGAATAAAGATTACGAAATAAGACAGTGATATTTGGCAATTAGAGGAAGCACAGAGCTCAAGAACCATAACTCTTTCTATAATTAGCAAAATGTGTCCGTTTATTGTAATTCAATGTTTTCTTTTGGACAACAGCTTAGCACCTACCGAATATAATATAAAGATGATCAAAGTACTGATAGTACAGCACTGATAGAAGGTGATTTTTAGTACGTGTATGAAAAGAATCCATTATACAGTTGTACAATTTTCACCGGGCATGGGTACTTGTAAGTTTGTGATCAAGTCCATGTCTGCCTCAAAGGTGGTGATATAATAGGCCAAATTTTCAGGTCTGAAACGATTATGACGTCAGAGGTGATAAATTATTCCGCATTGAACTACATTGTACAGCGGATAGATACGAAATAGTTGTCAGACAATATTTTACTGATTAAATTCTAAGCGAAGTACTATAACTATATTGTGAATGCATTTTGAAGTATGTCCATTTTAACCAAAGTTATGTTTATTTTGTTTGAATTTTGCCCCGACAATAACTCTTCAACTATTAAGTTTTTTTTTACAGTGTTAGACTGCAACAACAGTGGTAAAGAACGCACGAACCAAACTGCAGATTTAAGTATTGTATTGTTTTAGTACTTAACCATTTTATTATTTCGTTCAGTCAATTAATTTGAAACTACCTAAAGGAATTTAAAGTAACTTGTCCTGATGATAACAATAAGTAGACGTACAGAACACAAAATTTGTACATCTACTCATTTTCAAAGAATATTTTTTGTTCTAACTTTAATAACCATTAAAAGGGTATAAATGATAATTTAAAAAGACTGAAAGATTGCAATATGAAGTGAAGAGCTCAAGTATGGATAATGTTTAATTTAAATCCAATTTTATACCTGTTTTCTATTCTTTGGTCTGTACAAAATCTGAAGTGAATTAAATCATATACTGAAAGACTGGAATGAACCATAACTTCATGTCTTTTAATTTCTAGTTTATCTCCTCTTTTACTATAAAAAAAATTGGCACTTTGATAAAAATGTTACCCTCAAAATAATTATGTATTTTATTTAGAATTGCTTGTATTTGGTAAATGCATTAATAAAATCAACAAGATATATATTATTTTGACAATAAATCCATAAATAATTACGATATATTGAAGAAATAATTTATAGCAAAAGAGTGTTTTAGCACTATTTATGCACGATGAGCGGTAATACGTCGGGCATTATAATTTCACGCAGCCCGGGTGAAATTACTTGTATTACGTATTACCGCCCGAGTGTCTAAATAGTGTTAAAACATTCTTTTGCTATGAATACTTTCGATTCTAATATGCCCATAATCTAAAACAGTAGATAAAATATAGCGCTGCAGATGATAATATTTGACTGGGAAGCTTTCCGCGTTAAAAAATATATTTGAAATAATGGATATTGTTTTACAAGCCGTATTTTGATGTTACAGATTTGTAAATCTAGACTGAAAATAGTTAGTACATAATATTATGTCTGTATAAATTATTATACGCGTTACGGGAAAAGTAATTAAATTCCATCGTTCTGGCATTATTGAAAACTTATGAGAATTTATTTGAAAAATGTATGTATTTACTAATTTGTTTTGCTCGGTTAAAGGTCTTATGGTGACTTTCTTGCTTCACGTTGCGAATCTGTATATTACATCAACACAGAAGACAGTTATCTAGATAAATGGGAAACGGTTTTCAAATTTTGACATTGGCCAAAGGAATATTACTTCAAAATAACATTGCGAAAATGTGTTTTTGTTTTGTAATATTGTCTTTGGAATGTGCAATTCCTATTACTTAGCTGTGAACAGTATCATGCGGTACCAGTCAAGATATATTGGAGAAAGGCGTTCTATCAGATAAAAATGTAATAAACATTATAATGAAATAGACATAAAATGAAAAAGGCGTGAAACGATAGGTTCACAAACAGCGATAATGTTAAAAGTTATGTTTATTTTATTAATCATTTTTATTTTTTGAAGCAATAAAATTGAATTCGAGACCCGTTTTATCAAAATGTTTTGTGATTCCGTGTTAAAAGTATCAAAGCTTACATTATTAGCGTCTCTATTATGATACATACTCTGCAGTAAAACTGTTGCATGAATTGCTAATATACAACATATAATCAGCGCGAAAACCACAGGAGAAAATGAACACCTAAGCAATTAAGTCAATATGGTAAAGTCTAGCAGTATTGAAGTATTGACAGTATGGGCATCATCGACGGGGAATACAACATTTTTTCCAATATTTGTCTACTTAAGATTTGATATAATTATTTATAGATTCAATTTATTTTATCGACTTGTTTGCTTTCTAGCAATTGTTAACTTTAAAAAAAATACTAAACACCATCAGGCATGCTGTATCAAATCTCTAAAAAAAAAAGAGAAAAATATAGTAGAGGTAAAGGGTTAAGACTTCATTTCGCAATTTATTGCATTTTTTATGCGTCAGGAACGCAAAACTATAAATTTCGCAGCAGCGAGTTTTCAGACGCACTCATTAAAATATCATTTTATTTATATTCTGTATATCACTTTTAAATCACAGACAGTCTGCAACATGGTTTGTGCATTTTCAAGTAATTTGGTATAATTTGTTAATGTAAAAAGATTTGAATCTCAATAATAAACTAATTTACTATCTAACTTAACATTTATGAAATGTTTGTTCATGTAATAAAAATGCGGGTATATTTTCTAAATATCTCTGCAAGTGTAATAAAATAGTTTTCTACTAGACTGCTCTAAAAAAATCCGTGACATTGGATCCTGGCATCACTTTGATAAATTTAAAAGAAATTTCTAAACTTGATCTTGCAGTCGGTTTCACATACCCTCTCAGTTGTCAATACAATTGGTGACATATAGCTTCAGTAATCTCTTTACCAATTTAACACTTACCTTGGCAGGGGTAAAAAGTCCAGCTACGCTGTCTCGACCTTGTGGTTTGATAAAGAGTCCGTGTGTAGGCGACTTGATCTGACTAAGTCCTGTTTATTTTTGGTCATCGAATTTTCCAAGGCGACGGCCATCTTTCCATTTTTTCATTTTAAGGTTGAAACCACGAAGTGGTTGAGACCTATAATTACCGTATTCCAGAGCTTGCAAAAATATCAGACTAACCATTTTCACTGAATGACAGATTAATCCGCTGTAAGGTTTTTGCCCGTTTTTTCGGGCTAATCGACAGATATTCTTATTGATATAATCTGTTTTCTGAACATTGTTCTACAGTCGGTTGATATTTTCATACATATGTAAATACAATAAGGTTAAAGAACGCGTAATTTCGTATTAAAATTATGTTTTTAAGTCTGTTGATCCATCGAGCATGGCTAAGTTGAAAAGCAAAGGTGTATTCCTTTAAAACGCTTCAGAAAAAAACCCAGACGTGACCGAAGCGCACGAAAATATGCCGTGAAAAAAAGTTCAAAACGTATAATAAATATTTCTCTAGTTTAGCCTTAATACATAATGCACTCGTCAGTAATAAAACAGCATAAGATCTGAATCATTTTTATTAGTTGTATAGGATATAGATCTGCATGCGATTCTTTCTACCTGTCCTGATTCGAATGACAAGGGATATCACTGTGTAGGAGTAAGCTAAATGATAAACTGCTTTATTTCATTTAAAAATAGATTTGCTTTCTGAATTACTCCCCTTTATTGTTATTTTATCCTTAATTTTGTACAGCTTTTATGATGACCGATTCATATTATTTATTATTTAACATTTTATTTTATCGTTTTAATATTTTTGTAAGATTTATGTAAAATTGAGTCAAAATATTTGTTTAAGATTTCCTTTTTATAAATAATTATAACTGTAGTATATTAATTGCTATAATAGTCCACTTTAGCACGGAAAACTACACGTTAAAAGTTAAGCAAATGGTCGTGCTGCATATGTGCACGTCTGATTAACTTACATATTGTGTCGAAATTTAATATAACAACCTATTTTAGTACTTACAAGATAAATAACTGACATTCCGTTAATAAAACAGAGTAAAGGCTTTTTTTTAAATAAATTATTAAGCAAAATAGAATCAAAGCAGTACATAACGAGAACTTATAGTCGGTTAAAAACCTCATCAGAGCTTATGTTATTTGTAATTGTCTTTCCGACTCAATTAATAAATCTTATCTTAGAATATCAAATGTGAGTGTTTGCCTGATGTGAAGTTTCTCGATGTTGGCCTACATATGTGTCCCCAATAAATGAAACTGCTTGATTTCTTTTAAGCAAAATTGAATCAAAGCATAGCAAGTGGGCATTTGCGTCTTCTCCCGACGATTTTCATGTGTATAGTTCTTTTTCTTATCTCAAAACTGCATGAAAGTCGAAACAGCAGGATCTTGGGGTAGATACAGGTCTAGTTTCTAGCTTGGTGGACCCCACTGACTTCTACTGTTGTTTTATCAGGGTCGGTCGTTTGTACAAACATTTTTAACAAGGTAGCGGAGTTTAAAGATAACAACCCTTAAATTAAAGAAGTAGGGTTGCAACATTTGTAATGTTTGATGTCACGATTACTTAAGTCGTGACATCAGTACATTTTATTTCTAGGGTCGGCTAAACAAGAAGTTGATTTCGCAGAAATGTGTAGAATTATACAACCCTTGCTCCAAGAATTGTGGAAGTTGGTGTATTATGTGGTATCGTGTTAAATTTTGAAAGATAATTAGATTTTTCTATTCTACTCGATACTTTGAACCTAGCTACATAGAAATACTTTTTAAAGTATGTCTTCTAGCTTATAGACTAAGTTAAGAATAAGATTCTTATTTGTCAAAACATTATTCTATATATCTGAAAATTGTGTTTTTGATTTGTGGAAGTCGACAAAATGGCTCTTCTTAATAAGTAGCCTTATTTTTAATACATAACGATTTGTCAAGAAAACATTCGCTCAAACATTATATGTACAATAGACTGGTGAACATAGAAAGTAGTATTGATTAGGTCAAGAATGTGTATTATTTGTTGTTGCCTGCTGCCAACTGTAGATTTGTTCTTTAGTTTTCGAAACGCTATAACATACTGTAATCCAAAGACCGACACGCAGAGGTACATCCAAGATGGTATACATGTATAGCTTTTGAATTCTGAACCTTTCTAGAACAGTTCTCACTTATATGCCAATCCTGCTAGAACAAATCATTATTCTCGTTTAATTTATCTATTAAGCCTCACAATTTAGCAACTGTATAAAAAAAAACTTGAAACCTAGCAAACAGTCATGGGAGGTGAGCAAATTTAAAATCTTGGCGATCTGATTACTTGGAGAATGATCTTGGAGTTTAACTTTTGAGGTGTTGAATGTTTGGAGTTGAACTTTTCTGTGTGTTGTGCCTGCAGTAAGTGCATTCTGATACTGTACGATGTGCATTGCCTGTAGTCTTCTGATTTTTCAATATCATTTTCATATCCTTCTAATTTACGCTTGATAATTCTTTTGATTTACTAATTTATCACCACAATTGAAAAAAAACTTGACACAATCATAGCAAACATAAATAATATTAGAGTTGAACTATTGGAGATCTGATTATTTAGAGAATAGCGTTTGATACCCTGGTGAGCAGTAGGACCACAATGACACTTTTGTTTGTTTTATCTTTCTTGAATGATAAGCGCAGTTTGGAAACAAGGGAAGCGCATTTATGTACACAATGAGTTTGTAGTTTCTGTTGAATAAACATTGTTTGGAAACGCAAATATGATATAGGTAGACAGCAGGAAATACAAACTTTACTTTAACTTTACCAAACAGCTTCGACTAACTTTTTGAAGCATATAACGATGCTTAAAACATCAGCAGACATTCTTCTTACAAACAAGCATAAATAAAGCTGATATTTGACGTGAAAATAGGTTTTACTAGTCGGGAAAAATCTATTTATATGGACTAAATTCGAGTAGACCATGGTGGCTTATCCGGCGAATAACTACCTTCATGCCTTAGATACCAGCCCCTGTGAAAGTGAAGGTTACATAGTTACACACTTCTTACTAGTTCGATAAGTAAACGTCGGAGTTCAATATTTTACGATTTTGACATTTCATACAGTCCGATGTTTTATCGAAGTTTTTATAAATTTCCTGGTAGACCTTTCCGCAAAATATCTTGCGGAAGGTTTATCAAGTTCACGGTGGAAGTGACTAAAATGTGATAGGTAAATACCAACAACGGACAAAGAAAACCTATTTTACACATCCATTGAACATACTGTCTTACTGAAATTAGCGAAGACCTGTCCTCACTTTGAAAGTGAAATTTACATGCATTCGCTTTTGCATCACAACACGAAACTGTCCAATTTTCTTTTTTATAAAAAATGATTTTAGACGCAAAGTATTCTCATGGTCGGATTTTATAAAAAAAAAAATGCGGCCCGTTACTAAGGTATTGTCTGTGTAGTGTGCATATGATTATAACTGATGGGTGTAACCAGCATTTATTGGTTGTGTTAAATTGAAATTTATTTCATTAAGTTATGAGTTCATATAAAAGCGGTTTAAAAAATCTAGTCTACATGCATTCGGCGGTGTACAAGTGCGTTAAATAATGGCTGCAGTTTTTTTTACTAGTGCGTTGTATTGTTCATGATATTTAATTAAATTACGCTAGAATAGTCTGTACTTTATTGAACTAACTTCTTACCAGAACCACATGTTTTTCGAAAGGTTTCAACCTTTCTGTGCTTTCAGCGCTTTGATTTTGAACAGTGCTATGTGCGTGTTGTTAAAGAACTGTATCGATATAGATGTATTCTGATTTGCTACATGTGATTATGCTGCGAATGCTTTATGCTAGAACTCCTGCCTTCCAGTAAAGTACAGTAATATTTAATTTTCATTGTAAATTTGAACCTTTTTGCATTGTAGGTACTGCATGATATCCGACAAATATTTATTTATTTTTTATCTATAGCATTTACGATGTATCAATTTCAGATAATGTATAAAATAAAAACATATATTCTAGGAATTGTCTTTTAGGAAGAATATGTTTTTCTTTGGACTGAATGCTCATGCTAGACAAAAATTTATGATAAGAAGGATGTTGTAAGGGTATTCTTGTTGAAAATGTATTTTCCCAATTTTATCAAGAAGTGAGTATCTGATATCTAATATTCTCGTCTTATTTACCATGAGAGTTAGATATGCATAAATACAATTTACTACTGAAGAAAATTCAAGCTAAAAATCATTTTTCATCGGACTTTACGACGTGAAAATTATGGTGATGTGACAGCGAAACACTTTTTTTCTGATTTTTTTTGTGTGTGGTGTTATAATAATGTGAGCAATTAGTCATAAAGTTACGAAATGGCAATTTTTTTTTCACATCATATCGTAAAGATTAAGGATGTTATCTGCGCTCCTGCAAAACGTACCCAAAGTAATATAATTAACACGGATAATTGAAACAAATGTAGGTAACGTATGTTTTATTATTTTGCTTTTGTTCCATTATGTGAATATCGCGAAAGAATTAAATACACTGCTTTTATTTTTTAATTGGTTCTTGCTTTTATAACTGATTTGAAAATAACCGCGTGACGAAATATAGTAGCAATTACACAATGCTTCAATTGCAATTATGCACATGATTTATCAAATATATCCAATGTTTATCTTTATTAAAATTGTTTATCAATTGATATTAGCTTTAAAGGTAGAAAATCCTCATCAGTTTGTGGAATTGCAACTTCATGCAGTGGCTAGTTAAACATTTATGAAGTGTGTACTAATTTTGACCTAAAATGTAACCACGAAATACTGTTCATGCACACAAACAAATGTGCATTTCGAGTTTACATAAGTACCTTGTGACATTTGTTTATTTCTTTCAAATATGAAGTTTAGGCATAATATTTTTTTATGGATTGTTGAATAGAATAAGTTTTCATGATGATCACCATCGACATCATCATCATTTTTATTTTGATCGTCAACATCATCAGGGTGTTTGTAATAAGCACTTACTATATTATTATCATAATTTTAATATTGTTATAATTATTGCTGTCTTCGGTATTATCCGAAGCAACATCATCATCATCATGATCATTATCATCATCGCGATCACCATGTACTTATTCTAATTTGTTGTTTGAATTGCGAATTTCGAGAGCTATAGATAAGACGATCGGTACAGTGCCTATACGAGCCGTGCCATGAGAAAAACAACATAGTGGCTTTGCAACCAGCATGGATCCAGACCAGCCTGCGCATCCTGGTCAGGATCCATGCTGTCCGCTAACAGTTTCTCCAGTTCCAATAGGTTTTAAAAGCGAACAGCATGGATCCTGACCAGACTGCGCGGATGCGCAGGCTGGTCTGGATCCATGCTGGTCGAAAACCCACTATGTTGGTTTTCTCATGGCGCGGCTCAATTATCATTTACATTTTCTGCCGTTAATCTCTACCAAACTGCGTTGATACTATTCTGCGGCATAACACACTACTCAATAGGAAATGTGCATAGGCATTTTTCTTCTTAGAATTTTTAAATGAATTAAAATGAAAGATTTGTACAGGAGAAATACACTGTTTATCACATATCAAGTATTAATTCAAGAGAGAATTAAATAAGCGTCTTGCAGTTGTTACACCAAATACATATGAACCTATTATCTAGAAACGATATATTGTATTTGCTAGGCATGAATTGTTTCCCCGTGACGAATTATTCTATAAAAAAATTCATCTTGTAATGTCGGTATTATACCTATTGCACCTCAATGGGCTCTTCAAAAATGTATTTGCTATCAAAACTTAATACTGATTTTACGTATTCCGGGAAAACATTGCATCAAGATATAATTAAATAATAATAAGAAACTTTATCAAATCGGATGAATCTATTAAGGTGTACGCCCATGTCTAAAGTGATGTGTAGAGGCACCTAGAGTTTTGTTCTGCGGTAATCAATAAAAAATATCTGTTGTACATGTTCTGTGAAACTTTGAAAATTTTTGGTCCGAAAAAAGCCACATGAGAGGCATTCTAATCAGTTTTATTTGTTAAGATACTACTCCATTTAATACAAACACAGAAAACGGTATACAGACATCAAAACGCTTTTGGAATTCATGATATTTTTGTAATGTTAAAACTAAAGAATTCTTTCTACAAACAAAAGATCGAGTTATCATCAGAAACTTTCAAACGAATTAAGAAAAAAAATGCAGAATGTTTGTTTAAATATGTCAAACTTTTATCTGGGTTATATCTACTTGAAGTGTCAGAACAGAATTAAGATTATTACCTCTGTAATTTCTGCAGATTAAAGCACTTTATATACTCAGCATTTAAATTCAAAATCCCAGGAAGTTATACAAGCGATAAAATCCGTGCATTCTGGGCTGTGAACAGAATTATTTTTGCATTAATCGTAATTTCTGAAATTCAACGTATTATAATTTCTGTATGAATCAGCAGAATCAGAAACGATATTAATATTAGGCAAATTTACATTCTGTGATTTGAAATTTAATTTTTACAGTAGATTCGGTACACTTTTTTTACTTGCTTTATTTAGTAGAAAGTAAAGAAATGTGACCCATTTTACGAAGCTACTAAATTAGGACAAAATTTGAACTAAAATCAGAAGTTTAATAAGAAATTCATTTCACAGGTTCTCATCAGTTCTTTGGGCCTGCTTAAACATGAGAAAATTCGTCAGAAATTTTCTTCTAAGTATGTACTTTTACCAAGCGTGTTTAACCATAAAGTATATCATCTTGTCAACGTTTTATTTTTGTTTGAGCCTGCTATCTTCTCGCCGTAGTTACATTAGTATTGCGCTCAATAGAAGGCAAGTAGATTTCATCCTGAAATGCTTCAATAAATTTTAGAAAAGGACTTTGAGAGAACGTTCAGTTCTAAGTAGATTGAATTATTTGAAAACACTGAATATTTGTAGTTATGGTTGACCTATATGAAAGAAAATGCGGAAAAGATGTAATAAAAGAAGCAAAGCAAACTAGAAAATTACCTTTAAATACTTCCGCGGTAATATATTGTGTTATGCCAATTAGTTCAAGAACATCTAAACACTCGCAAGTTGTGGAATTATTCAAGTATCTCTCTTCGGCTACAACAGGTTATTGGTTTACCAATTAATTTGTTTACTACATTGCATTGTTAGGGATAAAATGTCCGACTTGCCAAGCTAAGGTGTGAAGTGTAATGAATAGGTTACAGCGCAAAATACGCTGATGCAAACTCGTTGCAATTGCCTCAAAGAATGAAATTAAGTCGATGGTGTACAAATACCGCTTGCAAATTGTCGGGTTTTTTTTCTTGGCGGCAAATGACTAACATTCAGAATATGCGAAATATCTAAAGCAAACGAGTTTGAATATGGTAGTGAACGTTGCAAATTATTTAAATGTTGTATGATAATAGTGCATTTTATTCTGTTTCCATTGCATTTTTTTCTGCAGCATATACACTTTTATCATTTCTCGAGATTTACGGCCTGAGAGTGCTGTAAAGTGTACACGAGCATATATTTTGTAATATCCAAATTTGTACCAAGAACATATCGAAGATTCATATTTGTTTCTTTTAGTTAAAGATTGAAATATCTTTCACTAGTGAACTCCAGATGCAATACTTTCACGCAATATTTCAATAAATCAATAAAAAAAAACATGTAATAAAGACCGGTCTGTAGTTTACATTCTATTTTATTTTGTTGTCTGTCTGCCTAATTGTTGTACAAAGTGTAGTTTAATAGTATCTAGTGAACAAGTGGTAATAGTTTCATGATAGAAAAAGTGTTTTACGTAATATTCAGCTTTGACTGCATACCAATGTTTGTCTTTTAAGCCGGTGTCTCCCATAAAATAAACAAATAATGAAAATAAGTTCTAGCATCTACCATATTTGATAATAAAAACTAACAACAACATCACTCATCACATTTCTGCTCTTAAGCAGGTATAGACAGGCCTCTAATATACATGATAAATAAAGGTACCTTCAGTTTGTTCAGACGGTAATACCTTATGTATCATGTAAATAAAATTCAGAAACCCATACTATAGAGACAAATAATATGATAAACTTGATCAAATCTTGTTTCTCTAAATGCATATATACTCCACAAATAATGCTTTTTACCAGCATTGTGCTACAATTCTTAACTGTCATCAATTTCGAGTTGTCATTTATTGTTTTTCCGATTACAAACAATATAGTTTTATTAGCAGAAAGGTAAAGAACTTTATTTCAAGAAAATCATGTAAAATTATATTACTTGTCAACAAAAATCTGGTAAATTTACATAATAACAAATTAATAGAGCGGCCTTAACACGCGAAAACACTTTATTCTAAAATTCAGTACAGTAGGCCATTCCCTAAGTGTGCATGGGTTCGAGTACGAATCAATTAAATAAATATTTGGACTTTGTTCTGTGGCGCCAAGTTTAAGCTCATTTTAGGTTATCTAAAGATATCTAGTAAAGATAACTGTATTGAAGATCTTCAGTCATTTTTGCATAGACAAAGAATTCACAAAGAACAAGATATTCTACCAGAGCTAACTAGAAAAGCACACGTCTGTACCTTTGTTATTCTAGGAGTAAGAGCGAAACTATGTAAACTGCTGCTTTATCTATATGTATTTAGATCACTTTCCCTCTGACATCCCGGCTTTTACGTGTCATTTGAGCAAGTACTCAGTTATTGCATTGGACAATGGTCAAACACTTTAGGGGTTTTGCATATTTCTCAGTAAAATTTAAATACAAGAACGGTCAGATTTCAAAGCTTAGTTTTTATTTTTGCAAGATAGTCATTAACCATTTACAGCCGCTTACGATATACGTGAAACATAAATGTTGTTTCAAAGTAAGATCGTAACATCTTTCACAGAGTAAACAGTAAATAATTCTTAGAGATATTTTATAATTTGTGTTCTTCCGCATTCTTGCGCAAAGCCGTAGCAGTAAAAGATATTTGATACTCTCACTGCTTTAAAACAGTGAAAGAATCAGTTTTATTGCACTGGTTATCAATCTTACGCAGTAGATTTAGAAATACTTGTAGTAGTATTATTTACGTTAGTTTTCGTTTTCCATGAAAATCACACATTCAAAGAAATAAGACAAGTCGAAAGATTTCCTGCGGCCAAAAGTTAAACAGACCAGAAATTGTTATTGATGTTTGTGTGACCACAGTCTAAAAAGTAATTTATGGGTGAAAAGCGAGCTTGTTTTTTTATCGTACCATTACGCTTTAATGTAGGAAATATTACTCCATTCTACGTGTTTTACAAGCAGATCTATGAAATATACATTTCCAAATAAGTATGAAATACACAGAATCGCAACAGGAGATAATCTATTTTTAATCTAGTCTAAATTTATTTTTATAGCTCTTTGGTATTTCTTAATTCTGAAAGTCATTGTTTTGAGCAAAAAAAACTATATTTCCCTTTTATGTATAACATAGCTTTTATCTCAACTGGTCACATTATTTGACTATTGAAACACTTTAATACTAATAATAATAATAACTTTATTTTCTGAAGCTGACATACTAGGTGTACAAATACAGATATTATACAATTTATTTCCAGTATGGCCTTCAACTGATATACATTCACATATACACACAGTCATACAGTCAATTTATAATTTAACATTTATACAAAAATACACATATCAGAATTACTTAAATTTTCTCGACAAACTCGTCTCAAATTAAAGAAGTCTTAAATAAACGTAATATAACAATAACTATGTTCTAAAGAATTACCAGAGCTGTCACAAATGTGATTCATGGATGCACTTGGACGTAGTTGACATATAGAGTAAAACAACAAAGAACCATAATCCAGGAAATTAAATTAAAGAGCATTTAAAAATCTCTTATGCACAACTAAGTATCAATATTGATCATTGCTGAAAGTTTGAATAAATTATATGAAATAATGAATGAGGAATTCGGATCACAAGCATTTCTCTATATATCATATAGCTCGCCAGCTAAATTGCGAAAACGGCGTTCCATAAATGCGATAAACCAATCACATATCGGTAAAAACTCACGTGATATCACCCATTCCCCATGTGCTACACTACTTGTTGCATTCCAATATACCTGCGGCCTAAAAACGATATCTCGCTTTTACGCTTTTACGTTATGTAACAGTAGAAGGAATATATCATTAGCAGGAACTCGCATTGCACGTTGGTAACAAAGAACTTCAAAATTCCGTCTCATATTGCTTCACTAGCTGCACTGCTACAACGCTTCATTTCAAATTTTGATACTGTGCTCGATGCCGCTTTCATTTGTCCCAGACGGGTCTGATTAATATATAGTCAGGCAAAGAGGGTTCGCTGTAGTTTTGTCCAAACGATGACGGCAAATGATCACTGGCCAATAAATTTCGTTTACATGCGTGAACATGCCAAAATATTTAGTACTTTTTTTTAATATTCTACAGGTCTCCGAATGATGTATGAAATTAGTCAATCAAAATAATTATTTTAGTAATTTTTTGTCTGAAAAGTTGTTTTGGATATAAGTAAGAACGTTATGAAGTGAAAATAAATCTTTCAAACTCATGCTTGGTTACATGAAACGCATTGTTTGTTTCTGTAACTGATATCTGCCATGATCATTTCGATCAACTAGATATCATTTTTAGATTTAAGATCCTTGGAAGTTATATTGGCGATACGTAAAATATGTAAAGCCCTAAGTCACTATAATCACTATCAAGCTATTATCTTATTTTTGATAAAATCTGTATTTCTCAGCAATCAAGCAAAAATGCATGTGTATGTGTTTTTCCTTATCATGTAGTTATTTCATCACGTTTTTTTTGCCTATTGCGAGATCTTTTCTTAATTGATAAAACGATATGTAATAACATGTTTTTCCAATCAGTAAGAAGTTCATGTACTTACATATTCATAAAATCTTAAAACTTCTTTTATGAGTATATGAAAGTTAACAAGACAACATTATTTTTTCTATTTCAGATATTTTGTTTAAACTCATGATTTCAAAATTCTAAAATTTGAACATATTTATCAACCCTATGTTAGTATTTAACAGAAACATACTTCCTAAGACAATATTTCTTCAGTTCAGACATGATGTCTGATCACCTGGCATATCTCTATCATACCACGTATGTATTCAGTATAGGCACCATATGTAACGTAACGTGTTAATTATTTATTCTACAGAGACAAGGATGCAAGCACCTAAAAATCTTGATCGAAATATTACTTTCAAACTAATGCAAATTTATAGATTCAATAAACATTGCTTTATAACAGCCTTATGCTAAGGGACACTGATCAAATATATCTTGGCGCATGACTAACAAAATGCTGTTGTTGTTGTTGTTGTTGTTGTTTTATTTCTAGAACATACTTGTTTGAAACAAAGAAGATCCAAATCAAAGATTTGGAAAAAATACCTGAAGTTGCTAAAATATTTACTTACAAGGACATCGGACATTATGCTAGGGATTTTGCCCTAAGTTCAATGCTATTTATTGACTTCAGTAGCTGATAGTTTTATATAACAGCTTCAAATACTGATAAATAAGTTATATTCCTATCAAACTGTCACAAAAAAAATAGTTTTATTTTATATTCGTTTTCTTGAAATTCGAACAGTTTGTAACTAAGGGTCATATTTTTGAAAACTTTAAAATGTGTAATTTTAGTTAAAATAAGCATTGGTATTTAAGGTATGTCTACTATGAAATATTTTAACACAATAAATAAACTGATACCATGCAGATTATCAGTTTTATTGACATTTTTGAAAATAAACGAAACGGAAAAAATAAAAGTGGAACAAAACATTTGGACCCTGACTGTACTTCAGTTATTTCCACCCGAGTGCCTATGATAACACTGATGCATTGATCATATCCTATTGTTTGTTTTCTATACATCTATTGCTATACTGTATTTATACACATGTACAATACTGACCGGGCATTATGTGAAGGATTATTATTGAATATATGCAGTGGTGTAGCTGGCCATACATTGGCGTAGTTGGCCTTTTTCAGTTGAAACAGAGGGGTGCAGGAGACTGCCTATTCCACTGTGGGTTCAGGGATGCCTTACTTTTAGCATTTTATATCAGTGAAACTTCACTAGCTAGTATCAACACTTATATAGATATTCTTGTGGTGTCTGTGTTAGTTCTTTGAGGTCCTTACTAGTATTTCGGTTGGCTTCGAAATAAGTTTCAGACGTGTCAGCGAATTGATGTTAATTCCGGGGGTGTCAGTGTTAGTTATGGGCAAGTCAGTATTAGTTCTATGGGTGTCAGTGTAAGTTCTCGAAGCAATTAGCTTAGTTAATGAGATGGTGTCTGGTGTAGTTCTGTTAGGGTATAGGATGCTGGATCGAATAAAAGCAAATGTTGCTCTTAAAATGCATTCTAGGTTCGCTTCAACTGTGTCCTACAAAAGGTAAAAAAATTGCACCTAAGTGGCACTATTCCCATAGAAGTTCGTCTGTATTTCTTTGTCATGTTAACGTTGAAGACACATATGTAATATGTCGAAGCCACTTGCTTGGTTCTTGACTTATGACAGATGCAGTTGTCTCAACCCTGATAACACTCAATCGACGGACTTAGACTGTCAAGAGGTAACAGATCTGATTGAAAAATTCATAAGATATACTTACAAGGATCTGTCTGCTTTCTAGCTTCACTTTCTATGTCCCCTATTTATTTAGTTTAGTGTTTTCTGTGCTTGAAATATTTACAAAAATGAATAAAGCTGTAGATATGTAAGGTTTAGGAAATACATGCAATAAGTGTCAAATATATATGTAAAAATTTATTTGCTGACACCCTGTACGTAGTTTTTTTCAATTTTAAACACTTTCCCACCTGTGACCAAGTGCCATTTTTGCAGCATACGTATATAACAATTATTTACAAAGGCATGTGAACTATTGTGTTGCGTCACTGGTGGGAAAGATGTTTAAAACGTAAAAATGATTTATGTTCATGTTTTAATAGAAAAGAGAATGAGAAATGTCTACAAAGTCTTCTTTTTTATTCATAAACTTGTAAAATGAAGTCGCATTTATCAAGAAATGGTCTTCAACTATCATAACTATGCAATTTCAGAAGTCTATCCCTATGTCACTTTTTCCTTAATCGGTTAGGCAATCTGAATAGGAAAATGTCCGAGGTCCTTTGCAAAGTAATTACATAAAATTGGTAAAATAGTAAATTGAAATTGGTAAAATAATTTCATGAAGTGGTAAAATAATTACTTACATTTGGTAAAATAAAAACATAAAGTTGGTGAAACGATTTTGGGGCATGATTTTATTTATTATATAGTTATTGCAATTTAAAAGAAGATGCATATTAAATAATTTATTAAACGATTTATAGTTATATCTTTACACTAAAATACCTTGTGGAACAAGTACTTGAAGCAAAAATCCTAATTATATTTAAATATTTGGAACGCACAACATGCACAAATGACTCAGCTGTTCTCATATTTGAATTTCTTTTTTAATCCTTTATAAGCTTATTAAACATATGATAAGATATTGAGTATTCGTTAGTTGTTTTTTTAATGTACATCATATAAATATTTTGCCGAAACCCGACGATGAGTTTGAGCGAACGGTTGTGTACGAATCATCTAAGTTCGAGCGAAGTTTAACTGTATTAAAATGACTTTATTACTTTCTACTCAGTTTGAGACAATATTCATCTCTCAGCTAATTATATCGTCGTATCAGACAGCCAGTAAAAACACAAATACAAAAATGTATTTACAAGGAAAAAAATAGATAATAGAAATATTAGATATTCAAATTTAACTGTTAAAGGCACTGGCCTCCAGATCATTCGACGACAACAAAAAAGAGAAGATTTTTAGATATCTGGAAATTAATGCTATAACTTTAAGAATGCTTTGAAACTTAAATACTGACAGAATATATACATGTATTATGGAAACACATGAGTATTAGTTTTACTACTTTTTACAACGAAAATCGAAAAGTGTTCACTCGGAGTAAACTGTCTCGATTATAAATATCTATATATAATACCCGTTAAACACTAAAGCCTCCATAGCTCTATTGGTAACGACAGCCGGAAAACTTCTTTATTGTCGCGGCGGTCCGGGTTCGATTCTCGACGCGGCCATCTTTTCTTTTCTTGATTTGGCATTTTTAAAATAGTTTAGAAACAAAAACTCATATTCTAATGTTCATAATATGACAAAAACTTCCATTTGAAAGAAAGATATTTTCAGCCAAAATCTGGACGTTTGAAATATATAAACGTTACTTTACGCTAAAATCTACAGAATTTGCTATGTTATAGTTTCTGTTTCGATTTTCTAAAGTTATACACCATTAGAAAGCTTGCGATCTGAGCTTTTCAAAGATTGTATAATCTGATATATTTTCTTTTATCATGTGCATTGAAATTATTGTTAAACCTGACCAGGAGCTTTTACATAGAAATAATGTAGAGAGATAAGTAGTCTGTATACTCGTAAATAATCAATAAAAGTAGTGCGGAAATAGAACGGCGGATTAATATGCTTCAGTGAAAACTGTCATTAAAAGGTTGTCATTAAAAACTGTCAGAATACGGTTATAATAAGTTTCAACCGCTTCGCGGTTTCAACCTAAAAATCAAAGTGCATGTTTTTTTTTCAAGATCACATTAAAGTTTAGAAACGACATTGTATAATGCAATCGATACCGCTAAAGGTAAAACACTCGGTACCCACTCTTGAACTGACCCTGCCTTAGCGTTGACCTGTATTAACCAGCCATTTGCCTTAAGAAGCCAGTCAGGCAAATTCCTAAATAAACTTTCTGTTTTAATTTCAACCTTTGTTAAGCAGCCACCTGTCTAAAGCAAGCAAAATGTGTTGTTCCATTGGCTAGCTGCTTATTACATGTTTGACTGTACTTTTTAATGTTTATACAGCCCATTTTATACAGACTAGTTCTAAGTTTAGTTCGAAATAGTATTATATTGAATTCAGGAGGAGTTTTGAAAAAGTGATGTACATTGTACTTTCTATTTGATACGCTTTAAACTGTATGTAGCACCTTTGAAAAAAGTAATTTGAAATAAGTTAATGATTATATTGTTTGGTTACATAATAAAAATTTAGATACTTTTTTAAAGTTTAAAAATCGCAAAGAAAAAAATATTTGTGTAAAATGTGTCTTTGGCGGCTTATGTAATTTAATCATTTTCTCTCAAACGCATTTTTTAAGCTGACATAGTTTTAAAAACTATCCTTAAAAATGAATAGAAATCAACAGTTTCTAGATGTTAATACTTTAATTATTTCGGTTTCTAAAAATCTTAACATGAAGTATACTTTTAAACGTGACCAAGTTCTTCTGACATCATTTAAAATTCATTTGCCTACTTGTAGTGCGACCTTTATTTTCTCATCATTTTAACCCTCGCTTGCTTTAGTTTTTGTAATCGCGTGCCACAAGAAATTAATGTCACCTGAATTAACGACTTATTCCGGCTTTTGCTTTTTTGTAATTAAAAAAATGCAAAATTAAATATGTAGTTACAAGCGCTCTGAAAAAAGATATTCTTACCTCATACGAAGTTTCAAGGTTCTACAAAAGTATAAATTTGTATAATATAATGCAACTCCATGTCAGAATGTTTTCTTTCCTTCGATTAGGGTTCAAATCATATGAGAAACCTTCCGACTCTCTGTACATATGTAAATCGAACAGAACTGAATAAACTTAAACGGCAAGTAAACATATAATGTATTCAAGTTTTAATAAGAGTTAGATTTCTAGTTTTCTTCAGGTTTAAATAATGATATTTCTTTATTTTAGTGTTCTTAGCATGCATTTTCTCCATATCAGCAGATTATGTCATTCTAATTTACTTCCACATAAACTTATTTATCATAATGTTGGAATCGGCTCAACTCTACCGCCTCCAACTTCACCCTTTTCCCGGGGCCTTCGTGGCCGAGTGGTTAAGGTCGCTGATTTCAAATCACTTGCCTCACTCTGTGTGTTGAATTCTTCATGTGAGGAAGCCATCAAGCTGGCTAACGGAAGGTTGGTGGTTCTACCCAGATGCCCGCTCGTGATGAAATAATGCATCCGGAGTCTTCCTCCACCATCAAAGCTGGAAAGTCTCCATATGAACTATCATTGTGTGGGTGCGACGTTAAACCCAACAAAAAACAAACTTCTCCCTACCAGCCCCCACACACAAACCGGAAAAGGAAGACGGCCAAATACGTATAGATCAGGAGACAAAAAACCTTCGAAGTTTTAAATTGATCTCTGATTGTAAGTTAACTTATGCATATTTTCTTTAATTGTAAACATAGGCACCATTTTCAGTTTGATCTCTGGCTCGTTTGGAAGCTTTTGAGTGTTACCAAAGCTATGATTACTGCATGTTTATGTCTTCGTTACGTTACCCGATTAGAATGAAATAAACAGCATTACTGGATATATATTAAATCATGTCGAACGATGTTGTTTCGTTCTGTGTCTACCGGCGATGATATTCATTGGCGTTGGAAATGAAGCGAGAAATAACATTTGTTATTTGTCAAATAGTACATGAAAAGGTGAGTTACGTTCTCTGGATATGAAACTCGACATATGAGTCAAAATATATTTTTGCAACAAAATGGAGAAGTTAGAAATTAAACTTTTGAATAACTATCGGCGATTAATCATCCCATTGAACAGCTGGATCGATGCTACTTCTAGACGGAACAAGCTAAAATGACCGAGAATTTGTAACATATGGCTTAAAAAATGATTTCAAAAGTGAACAAGGCAATTTGTATTTCCTTTATGTAACGAATTAAAATACAACTTTTTTTGTTAAAGAATCAAATATTTCTAAATTCTTTGTCACTTGCCACTCTCAGAAAGATATATTCTAACAAAATTAAACACTGTCATTTGAATTCATCTTTTACGGACCTTTAGGCGAGTGTATATGGAAAGGGCATAAATGATATTCATTAAATGAAATTTATCTTTCTTCCAGGGTAAAAAGTATGGTCAGTATTATAGTGCCTTTTATTTTGTCCAATAGTATGGACACTTGTTAACAAACTTCCCATACAATAGCAGTTATATATTGTTATATACGGATGTAATTTAAGAAAAAGTGATGTGTTATATCAGGGAATGTTCGTTACATGAAAGAACAGTTTCTGTTATAGGAAGGAAAATAATAACACTTAATTGACTTAAAAGTTTAATAAACTTAGAACTATTAACTAAAAGAACAACAACATTGTCGTATAATATGTAATAATAAAATGCTGATCGTGTTTAACATGATAGTGTCAACAGTTTCATTTATTGAAAATCTTTAAAATAATGTTCGTTACATGAAAGAACAGTTTTGTTACACGAAGTAAAATAATTACACTTAACTGGCTTAAAAGTTTAATCAACTTAGAACTATTAACTAAATGAAAACCAACATTATCGTTTATTGCGTAATTCAAAATTGCTAATCGTGTTTAACATGATAGTGTCAACAGTTTCATTTTTAAAAACACTTAAAGAATTTTCGTTACATGAAAGAACAGTTTTTGTTACAGGAAGGAAAATAATTACACATAACTGGCTTAAAAGTTTAATAAACTGAGAAGTATTTACTAAAAGAACACCAACTTTGTCGTTTAATGCGTAATTCAAAATTGCTGATAGTGTTTAACATGATAATGTCAACAGTTTCATTTTTTAATCTTTAAAGCTTTTTGCTACATCAAGGAAAATTTTGTCATTGCAAAGAAACATTCTGAAATGATCGAAAGAAACCAATGAAAATCAAGAGTCAAAGTCAGTGTTTGTGAGACTTGACATGAACAAACAAATGTTAACTTAACATTATTTTGTGTCACTGACTGTGTAGAATTGTTACATAAAGAATGTTTATGTATAGGATGAATAAACATTCCAGGATTTATCATCTAGCATATACTTATCTGTAGCCCCTGACATTTTGTGAAGATTGACAGTCGTAATGATATTGCTAACATGATACCAATTCTGGTCTTTTATCTTTTTGTGCCAACTGAAAGAATTGTTATTTCTTTTGCCTGTTGTGTGCATACAGTCAACTAGCAAGTTTGGTGACATTACTTTCCTCACAATACCAACATATGGTTTCCCATTAAAATCAACGATGACATTATCTCCGACAAGATACAATCTCTTTTTGTCATCATACTTCTCTCCTTTACTATCTGCAGAAGACTGTAAGTCAACATCATTCACATTGTCATTTACCGCACTACCCTGTTCAACATTGTCATCATCATTTACATTGTCATTCACCGCACTACCCTGTTCAACACTGTCATCATCACTCACGTTTTCCTTCACCACACTACCCTGTTCAACATTGTCACCATCATTCACGTTGTCCTTCATCGCACTACCCTGTTCAACATCGTCACCATCATTCACATTGTCCTTCATTGCACTGACCCATTCAACACTGTCACCATCATTCAGATTGTCATTCACCGCACTACCCTGTTCAACATTGTCACCATCATTCACATTGTCCTTCACCGCACTACCCTGTTCAACATTGTCCACATCATTCACATTGTCCTTCACCGCACTACCCTGTTCAACATTGTCACCATCATTCACATTGTCCTTCACCGCACTACCCTGTTCAACATTGTCATCATCATTCACATTGTCCTTCAAAGCACTACCCTGTTTAACATCGTCAACATCAATCACACTGTCATTCACCTCACTACCCTGTTCAACATTGTCATCATCATTCACATTGTCCTTCAAAGCACTACCCTGTTCAACATCGTCAACATAATTCACATTGTCATTCATCGCACTACTCTGTTCAACATTGTCACCATCATTCACATTGTCATTCACCGCACTACCCTGTTCAACACTGCCCCAGCATTCACATTGTCCTTCACTGCACTACCCTGTTCAACATTGTCCCCATCACTCACATTGTCCTTCACCGCACTACCCTGTTCAACATTGTCATCATCATTCACATTGTCCTACAAAGCACTACCCTGTTCAACATTGTCATCATCATTCACATTGTCCTTCACAGCACTACCCCGTTCAACATTGTCACCATCATTAACATTGTCCTTCACAGCACTATCCTGTTCAACATTGTCACCATCAATATACATATATGAATTGTAACATTATCGCTATCATTCCTTTCGTCATTTCCACTGTTTCGTTCTTTGGCAAGGATATTGTCAACATTGACATTGTTTTGAACTCCTAAATCAGGTTCAAGATATTTTAGTAATGGTACAAAGTGGTTTGGTACCCAATGCTCCCTAGTCATATCTGTTCTATTAGAACGCCATAAAATATACACGGGCTCATCTCTATTTGCTACAACTGGTTAGATTAATCTGTGCAGCGTATGTCTATATATAGCAGTTTAATTGACGTCGGTAACGTCATTTGTTGACGTCACTTTATTGTAATAATGGACGTTTCTCTATTGGGATCTGTCAAGGGACGTCACCATGTCTTTTTTGATGCGCTATTTTGCATTCAGCTCTGGACAAAAAGTTTTTTTTTCGCATTTCATAAATTGACATTACCATGATTTTTAATGAATCAATAAAGACATGGTAACGTCCCTTGACAAATCCCAAAATAGTAACGCCCTTTATTACAATAAATTGACGTCATTACCAAGCGATGTTACTGATGTCAAATAAAAAATTTTTACTCCTGAAGATCCCGTAAACGGGTGAGACCGGTCAAGTTGTATTATTTCATATTCATTAACTAGAATAATTAAATATATAAAATATACTTTAGACATCTTTATTTATTTTTTCCGCTATATATGTATTATATTCCATGCATTCTTCTGTAACATTTGTTAAGTTGACTGTCTAAAGCAAAGCGTTTCCTTGATGTAACAATTGTTATATTGATTCATGCCTGATATACAAGATAAAACAATATAAAACAACTGATTTTAAGTCTATTTTATACTTTTACAATGGATAGGTATACATCCATCATATTTTTTATGTAAGTATGTCTCTGATACAAGGTTATCTGTTTAAATTCACATTCCTTTATATAACGGTTTTATCACATTGACAATATGTTCAATGCAATTCAAATACAATCTAAAGATTACGTTGGAATCGTTTATAATGTAAAAACACAAATAACTGCAAGTATTTGCATTTCGCAATAAAAACAGAACTATTTTATATAAATTACTTGATGTAACAATATGTATTCTTTGGTGTAACAATACATTAAATTGAGATCTTTACTTTACACAAGCATCAAAAATAACCATTTTAGTTGCAAAGAATAGATATATAGAGATATTTAATAAAAAAGTGGAAACAAATTAAGGCTTTATTAAATGCAGTAGCTAGCATATTAACATTTTATGTGATAATTTCCATAATGTAACAAATTCTCTTCTTTGATGTAACAATTTCTATCTCCAAAGCTTGTTACACATTCACACGTATCTATGCTGTACTATTTTATGCAAATAAATGTGAAGCTATGACACACACAAAGTCTGTGATTTGTTTTGCACAGCTGTATTTGCTAGAAGAACATATAATGCCAAGAATGCCATATTTCTTCCTTTGCGTAACAGTATTTATTCCTTGATGTAACAAACTTTTGTAATAGTGTAGATTTCCTGCGCATTAGAAAACACAAGGAGCTGTTTTTGCCATAAACGTTTGCAATATATAACATGTATTTTATGACAAATAGACATTATCAAAAACATCCACCTTTAAAAAAAATCCGAAGCGTTTTCTAGAATCATTTCTTTGACGTAGCGAATTCCATCTTTGCTGTAACGATTTTCACAGTAACATCACTGACTGTTACATCAAGGATATATTTAACTATATAACGCCACTTTCTACATCCATAATCATTGCATGTGTTTCGTTTTCTTCTCAAACATTTACAATTTGCTCAGCACATTTAATATTAAAAACATGCACGCTTTCATACAAATGTAAACAGTTTTCAGACCGTTACGTCACTGATAGGATTTAATTGTACTCAGTTACCTATCAACATAAAAATTGCCGTACGAAAATATTTCAACGATAGTGTGCTACGACTCCCGCCATAATGGTTTCCAATAGTGCTCTTCTAAAAGGAGGTACAATGGCGTTACAATCACAAAGGGAAGCAACCTTGTACTTATTGAAAATTGCAACATGTTACAGCACTGAACTAGTTTTAGGGGACAAGATTTTCGATGGAAAATATACATAAAATATGTAGGAATTTAACATCTGTATGTTTTATTTTCAAAAAAATATGCATAAAGTAAGTAACGAAATGTACAGGAACAGTATTTTACCCCTATGAGTTGGTGCAATTGCATCTGATTTACAAAATACCACTTTGGAGACATTGGATAAATACATTTTATGACAAATTGATCAAATGTTTTGACATTTTCCTCTCGCATCTGACACTATTTTTTCACTGAACCAGACAGAACTATATAGACTCTAACCTGCAAGCGTATAATGTTTCTCTATATCTATTGCAGTCATGGAAATATTGCCTGGGACACGATTTTGTTGCAAAAATATATTTTGACTCATATACACTACAAAAGTTTCGCCAACAAAGCCAAAGATAAAACATCTTGTCAAGATAAATTGAAATTCCTGCCTTTTATGTATAGTACATTTGTTTAGTTCGTTTGAAATCTTTTTTCTTCTATTGATAAATTCTAACTTTTACTAGTTCAAGTAAAACTTTGACAATTTTTGTTCCGGAGAAAGCTTTTCAATCAGTTCTGTTTGTTAGATACCATTCCATTTAATAAAACAGAAACGGTATGCAGACAATAAAACGCTTTTGGAAATCAAGATATGTTTGTACTGTTAAAACTAAAAAATCGTTCTACAAACAAAAGATTGAGTTATCATCAAAAACTTCCAAACGAATAAAGAAAAACGTGCAGAATGTTGGCTTAAATCTTTCAAACTTTTATCTGGGTTATATCTACTTAAGTGTCAGAACTGAATTAAGATTAGTACCTGTAATTTCTGCAGATTAAAGCACTTTATATACTCAGCATTTTTATTCAAAATCCAAGGCGATAAAATCCGTGCATTCTGACTCGGAACATGATTATTTTTGCATTAATCGTAATTTCAAGTTATTTTAATTCCTGTATGAATCAGCAGAAACGATATCAATATCAGGCAAATTTACTTTTTACGATGTGAAATTTAAAACTATTCAGTAGATTCGGTACAATTGTAATTTTTTTTACTTTCTATATCCCGTAGGTAGTCTCATTTTACGAAGCTACTAAACCAGGACAAATATTGTACTAAAATTAAAAGTGTATTACGAAAAAATTATTTCAGAGGTTCTTGAGTCCCATCAGTTTTATGGGCCAGTTTAAAAATGAAAAAAAAACACGTCGAACGTTTTCTCCAAATTATGGACTTTTACAAAGCGTTTTTAAACATAAAGTATATTATCTAGTCAACGTTTTGGAATTACTACTAGATTCTCTATAATTACTACTACAATTTTTGTTCGTAAATATTTCATGCTGAAAATACTTATAAATCTTGTTTATATAAGGACTTTTAGGAATTTGTTAAGTTGTAAGCAGCTTCAGTTTGAAAATAGTAAATCAGAATAAAAACAATGTTGATCTGTATAAAAATGCAGAAAATATCCCTACATATTTCCGCGGTAATATATTGTGTTATGCCAATTAGTTCAAGAACATCTAAACACTCACAAATTGCAGAGTTATTTACCTATCTTTCTTCGGCTACAACAGGTTATTAGTTTACCAATTAATTTGTTTACTACATGGCATTGTTAGAGATACAGTGTCAGACTTGCCAAGCTAATGTGTGAAGTGTAATGAAATGGTTACAGCGCAGGAACAAGTGAAGTGGATGCAAAATCGTTGTCTCAAAGAATGAAATTAAGCTCATGACGTTGATATGATACAAATTTTACCGCTTGTAAATTGTCGAGTTTTTTTTTTCTTAGCGGCAAATAATTAACATTTAGAGTATGTGAAATGTTCAGTTTGAAAATACTAAATCAGAATAAAAACAATGTTAAATGAACAAGGATCTGTCCTAGGACCATAAAACTGCATCATATACACAAAACCCGTTGGTTCAATCTGCAGAAACGATGGACTGAATCATCACTTTTATGCTGATGACTCACAACTATACTTGTCGTTTAAGCCAAAAAATATGTCCTACCAACATGAAGCCCTATCTCGAACTGAGATCTGTCTCAACGACATAGTCTCTTGGATTCGTCAGAACATGCTGAAGCTCAGTACTAACAAAACTGAGGTCATTTTGTTTCACACAAATCACAAAAAAATACCCAAAGATATTTGCATGAAAGTAGGACCCTCTCGAATGAAACCATCATTTTGTGTGAAGAATCTCGGTGCTAGAAAGGATTCAATCAAGGTCATGACACAGCATATCAACTCTCTATGTAGAGCTAGTTAATATGTACAACTTCGGCAAATAGGCCACATTAGGCAGTACATCACAGATGATGCTGCCAAGTCTCTTGTGAACTTTCTGGTTACATCTGAAGTAGACTACTGTAAGTTGTTGCTGTATGGAATTTCCAAAGACACACTGCAAAAACTTAAATGTGTACAAAACACAGCGTCCCGCATCATAACCAAGACTCCCCGATACAATCACATCACACTGAAGGAGTTGCACTGGCTACCCGTTCAGCACCGAATTGAGTTCAAAATCTTGACACTTACATACAAAGCTATGCACTATGAATCTCCCAAGTACATTGTCGATATACTGGACATGTACAAGCCTCGTAGAGACTTAAGGTCGGCAAATGGCCCAGTGTCTTTGGTTGTACTGAGAAGTAAAGTATGCTGACAGAGGTTTCAAACATGCAGCTCCAGCAAGCATCAGAGATTCAAGATCTCTGTCCGCATTTTAAAACAAAAATTGAAAACACATCTCTTTCACAAATTGTACATAAAATAACAAAATCTGAAACACAGTTGAAAATGACGTTGAAACCGAAAACAAACAAACAAAAATAACAAAACCATGACAGGTTTGTTTTGTGTTGAGAAATGGATTGTTCTCCTCTAATAGTATATGTAATGTGATTTAACGTTGAACATAATTGATGGATGATCTTGTCCTAATTCTTTTACCAACATATATATAATTCTGACCGTAGTTATTGTCAGGATACTGGTTATATGACCCAGGGAAGTGCCTACGCCTTTAGTATCTTGAACAATGGTTTGGGTCCAATCGCTAAGGTGACTATGTCTTAGACTAGCTGACAAACGATGTAGAATGTCCTTTGTTAAAACGTAGAGCTGGTGAGACCAAATATCTCATATATAGAATTTTCCTCTGGCTACCTTGCCTAAATGATTCGTGTACCAATGATTCGTAAATGATTTCTATTATGAGCTAGACAATTTCAGGGATCAGGCAAATCACTAAATGTTTCAAACTATCAATCTTCAATTAAAAATGATTAGCTCAAACTCCTATAGGCTGGAGACTCTATGCTTGACTGGTCTTTTTGTTGAAGTTCCTGTCAGACAATGTCTTTGAATCAACAACATACGAGTCCTATCGCATAGATGCTCGGCCTCTGTCCTCTCAAACTCTATATGATTGCCCTGACTCCTGGATGCTCAGCGCCTGTATGCTATCATATGTATCATTCAACTACCATATAGGTATATCCCCGATGCCTTGGCTGTACTTCGCCAATAATGCTGAACCGTCTAAAAGCTGGAACTCTCCTACTATCTCAGTAGATTACCAAACACTGGGTCTCTGTCTCAGCTTCCCGATGCTCAGCCTATATATGCTATCGTCTATAGCATTCAATTACCTTTAAGGTAAAACTCCTATGCGCTGGCCCTATAGCTTGAAACCTTATCGAAATTCTGCTACTCTTCTTTAGTTTAAGAACTTCCAAAGTCTTCTTTTTAATAATTTATCCGCCCTGACAGGGTAACTGCAATAGTCTCCTTCTCAAGGTACTGGGATAAATTGTTAGTTGAATCCTCGATGTGTCTTCTTCTACCGCAGGATACCGAATGAGCTCTCTATCATTCATCTACCTATTTATACCCCAGCAGACGTGCTATTTTTAGAACTTGTTTCTGATTGGTCCAAATTTATACATTGTGTCTTACCTGCTCTATCAAATATCTGGTTCCCTTTAATTTTTGTATATGGCATAATGTGCGAAGCTGGGACTCAATCATTCACATAATGAACCCAAATCAGCCACAAATGACCCAATTTCTATTAATTACAGCAATTCAACAATAATTATAGCAACGACAACATGAAAAGGGAGTCAATCACTATCTGTGCTTATGTGTTACGTTATCAATATATCAGATATACAAATTATTCTGACAGTTATGAACTGGTCTGTAGTATAAATTATTATTTATTTTGTGCCTACCTTTCTCATTGTGTCACAAAGTGTCATTTACTAGTAGTAAGTGAAACATCTCTAATCGCCTTTCCAAACTTAAGCAGGCATTCTAAACTTACTTTCTCAGATGGACCCCTAATATACATTACAGGATCAGTATCATAAACAGAGGCACCTTCAGTTAAGATTTCAGTTTTCAACAGTTCGGTTTGATCAGCTGGTAATTGATTTTCTATCATATCAAGTGTGTATTCTGTTAAGATACCCTATGTATAAAATTAACATACTATTGAGATACAAGTAATTTAATAAACTTGATCATTTTTTCCTCTGCATGCCGATTCATTTATTCCATAAATTATGCTTTTATTTATTTCAAGAATATCATTTTATTTATTTCTCAAAACAGCATTTGGTTAATTTACATAAAAAAACAAACAAATAAATAAAGCAATCTGAAAATTCATTGCAGTAAACCTCACGAATACATTATTCCCTAATTGTGCGGGGGTTTAAGTACGAATCAATTCAAGAAATATTTGGACTTTGTTCTATGGCTCCACGTTTCAGCTCATTTTAGGCTATCTAGAGATATCTTGTTAAGATAACTGTTTTTAAGATCTTCAGTGATATTCGCATCAACAAAGAATTCACGAAGAACAAAATATTATACCAGAGCTAACTGCGAAAGCATATGACTGTACCTTTGCAATCCGAGGGGTAAGAGCGAAACTGTGTAAACAGCTGCTTTATCTATATGTAATTAGATTACTTTTGCTCTGTATCTAGAATTTTACGTGTTATGTTACCAATAAGTTATTGCAGTGGACAATGGTCTAACACTTAGATTTGCATATGTTCTAAGTAGAGATCATAAATTCAAAGAAATGAAATATTTAAAAAAAAATACCTCGCTTGTTTACTGTTTCTGTCTATAACAGTGGTAAGGACATATCATTAGCAAAAACTCACCTTATATACGTAAAGAATTTCGAATCCTGCATATTTTGTTTGATATTTCTGCACCGGCTGTACTGGTACAGTGCTTCATAAATTTGGACATGGTGCTCAAAGCTGCTGTCGTTTGTTTCCAGATCGACCTAACTAATATTCAAGAAGATAATATTGTCAAACAACGGGTTTGCTTTCGTCCGAACGATGACGTCACGTGGTCACTGGCATCGTTTCTATGAAAGCGTGAAAGTGCAACATCTTTATTACTTTGTTTTTAATACGCTACAGGTCTCCGAAGGATATAATAAATCAGTCTGAATGCATTTTATTATTAAAAATTACTCTTTTAGTTATTTTTGTCTAAAAATTTGTATTAGATATAAGTAAGAACATTGTGAAGCCAAAATAATTATTTCAAATGTTTGTTGGAGTCATATCGCCCTCGTTTCAAAAAATGCATTTTGTTTCTGTAATTAGTATCTGCCATTATCATTTTGATCATATCTTCCATCAGATTTAAGATCCTTGGAATTTATATCAGTGATACGTAAAATATGTAATTTCCTAAGTCATTCATTATTTTGATAACATCTGTATTTCTCAGCAAAACTGCCTGTAGTATGTGTTTTCCCTTATTATGTAGCTATTCAATCTCGTCTTTGCCATTTGCAAGATCTTTTTTAAAGCTACTCAACCACAGTAAGGGTGATTTTGTTTTCAATATTGACAAAGAATGTATATATGACACTGAAAAATTAAAAGGGGGTGAATATAAAAGTTAGACATTGGTAAAAATGTAAGAAGAATGTACATCTTCTTCATTATTTCGTAAACGGTTATTTACATTCTTCACAATATCTTGACAAAATCTTCTGTCAACAACTTTGTACCACTAGTCACCTTAAGAGTATTAACTTTTCATGGATTTTTGGAAGAACTTGTTTCGGGTTAGTCAAAACGATTTATAACCATTTTTACCTTTTACTACATAACAGTGAAGAATACATGCACGTATGTATTCATAAAATCTAAAACGTCTTTAATGATTATATGAAAGTAAACTAAACAATATGTCTAATCGATGACTCTTGTATTAAACTTATGACTCCACTGTTCTAATATTTGAACATAATTATTTATCAACCCTTTGTCAGTTTTAACAGAGACTTATTTTTCCGGGACTCTAATTTACTTCAAAGGATACGTATATATATTGTGTTTAAATAAGATATCTTCAGATATGCTTTCAGTTTGTTGCAGTCAAAGTTTGGCCAGCTGGTATTTATCTATCATATCACGTATGCATTCAGTATAGACACCGTATGTTTTGTGTAAATTAACATTATAACCTTATTCTACATAATAAATTTGATCGAAATACTTCCTCTAAACTAATGCAAATTTGTAGATTCAATAAATAATACCTGATATCCTTAGGACTATGGGAACATTTTAAACAATCTCGCCAGGAGGTTTTTGACAACATAGAAAGTGACGTCGGACGGAAAGTAAACAGGCTAAACTTTAAAACGAAAATCACATTTGCATTAGTCTGTAGTCAGAGGTCACGCACAGGGTCACCCCGTCTAAATGTATGCGCATGGACTTCTTTTTAATTTTTGCTAATGGGGAGTCAATTTTCAGCACTTTCTAACGTTTTGAAAATACCTGGGCTTCAGTTTTTCATCAACGAAAAAAATATTTGAACTCGGAATAAACACAAATCTCATAGGGCGCAACGGACCAAGGGTATATGGAGATTTTTTGAACTTCGTCAAATTGTTCAAAATGTCCCTTTTGATGTTGTCTGAAAGTATCAGTATATGCCTCGGATGTTATATATTTCCGTATTTAAGAGCTGTAGATGTAGACATTTCAGAAAAAGATTCAAAATGAATTTCATTTAATAAATGTTGATTCTACGGGAATCGTGAAAGGGCCATCAGACGCTAATATGTTTAATTACGTTGCAGTCGCGGAAAGGTTAACAGCTACAAGCGCATGACCAACCGAATGTTGTTGTTGTTGTTGTTTTTCCATCTTGCATATATAGTTTTATCAACAGAAAGAGACGGAACATATGATGAGCATAATATATTTTAACATAACGGCATTAGTATATCGAATATCGACCTAGATGACAGTCAGTTTACAATATTAAAGATAATTCCAGACAACTTGTACACGTTCAAAGGAAACTGGCTAAAATTTTGCTGAGAGGCACAAAGTAACAATATATCTGGATTAAATAGGATTTAAAGTCTCAAGAACGGAGAAAAAAACTTTTTCTAGATTGGTTATGTTTAACAATGCCAATTTAATTTTGAGCCTTATAACCGTAACATTTACAATCTGCAGCCTTCTCATTTCTGTCACGAAGTGCACGTGCAATATAAATTTATAGAAAAACACTGTGCATGTTTTATTTTTCAAGATCATATTTAAGTTTAGAATCGAAATTGTATAATGTAATCAATACTGCAAAAAAGGTAAAACACAAACAGCAACTATAAAGTCATAATTATGTGCAAGACGCGTAGCCGGAAATATCTTGCTCTTGACAGCCTCCCCTCGACAGGTCAGCCTGGAAAGTGATTAAAAATACCTTACTGAATCTTAGTGAGCTGGTGCGTGGAGTTACAATCTGTTCATACTACCTGTTACTGAAATACTAGCCTACAGACATATACTTTATCATTTGGGTCTCGGGCAACGATGCAGACGCCAGCTAGAGAGTGATAGCCTAACAATATTTGTATTGATTCTTCATAAATTTCTATACAAGATATTACCTTTCTATTTTTAATCACAAGATTTGTCTACTTAAGTGTTCACTGTGACGTCAATTTTTAAAGTAAATTAAACAATGTCTAGTACTATTGCTCTGTTTAAATAACTTGAACTGAACCTGTCTTAGCGGTGACCTGTATTAACCAGCCATTTGCCATAAGCAGCTAGTCAGCTAAGTTCCTAAATTGACTTTCTGTTCTAAATTCAACTTGACTGTTAATCAGCCACATTTTAAGAACTTTTTCTTCATTTAATAGCGTTAAAAATGAATAGTAATCAACAATTTCAAGACGTTAATACTTTTGATATTTCTATTTCAAAACGTGACCAAGTTCTGTCTGACATCATTTAAATTGCATTTGACTACATGTAGTGCGACCTTTTTTCTTAACTTTTTAACATTCGCTCGCCTAATTGTTTGTAATCACGTTCCTTAATAAATTAATGTCACATGATTAACGACTTCTTCCGGCTTTTCTTTTTTATAATTAAAAACGCAAAATTAAATATGTAGTTACAAACGCTATGAAAAAAAGATGAGAAGTTTGAAGGTTCTACAAATTTAAAATATAAATTTGTTTAATTCAATGCAACATTTTATTCAACGCTTTATTCTTCGATTAGGGTTCAAAAAAAAGGAACAACTTCTCAGTGTAAATCGAACAGAATGGAAAGATTTTAAACGGCAAGTAAACATATTATGTATTAAAGGTTTATAGGGATTAGAAGTTTAGAAGTTCAGTTTTCTTTAGGTTTCAGTAATGACTTTTCTTAACTTTAGTGTTTTAGCATGTTTTTTCTCCGTATCAGCATGTGATCATTTTAATTACCCGTCTCTTGAAGTTTATTATTCTAACGTTGGCATTGGCTTAACCCTACCGTCTGTCACCACACCCTTCTCCCTACCAACCCCCACACACAAACCGGAAAAGGAAGACGGCCAAATACGCATAGATCAGGAGACACAGAGCCTACGGAGGCTTACTGTAAGGGCATTGTAAACTGTATTTTTGCTTTAATTGTAAAAATAGGCGCTATTTTTAATTTGATCTCTGGCCCGAGAGCTCTTGAAACTTACCAACGTTATGATTACTGCTTGTTTATGTCTTAGTTACGTTTATTGATTAGAAATGCTGGATATCTACTCAATTATGTAACACGATCTTTCTTTCGTTCTGTGCACTGGCGATAAAATTCATTGGCTGTGGTAATGCATAGCAGCGAAGAATAACATTTGTCAAATAGGAAATGAAAAAGTGAGTTACGTTTTCTGGATTTGATAGAGTTTTGGATCTTGTAAGTTCATTAGTTTGTATTCTACTAAAGTTATGGAGTTCTACTAAAGCTACAGATATTTTTTCTACAAAAGTTATAGCAAAATCATAAACTTTTCTTTTGACTAGTACCATTTTATGATCCTGTGCATATACAAAGATGGCGATTTTGAATTAATTATTGATAATTCTTTATTTCACTTATTATCAGCTGTAGCAATATTCAGGACTGCCTGGCATTGTAGTTTTAAAACTTCATCCAGTTGTAGCAATATTTAAGACTACCTGGTATTGTAATGTTATAACTTCATTCAGTTGTAGCAATATTTAAGACTACCTGACATTGTAATCTTACAACTTCATCCAGTTGTAGCAACTTTTAAGACTACCTGGCATTGTAATTTTATAACTTCAACCAGTTGTAACAATATTTAAGACTTCCTGGTATTGTAATCTTATAACTTCAACCAGTTGTAGCAATATTTAAGACTGTATTGCATTGTAAGTTTATAAAGTTCATCTAGTTGTAGCAATTTTTAAGCCTACATAGTGTGTAATTTTATACCTTCATCCAGTTGTATGTTAAGAATATGTTTTAAATTATTTGAATAGTTTAAGGAGAAAAAAATACTTTTCAACTGGTAAAAGGTATATTAAGACAAAAAAACACATTCTGTCAAAATGAAAGAATATTTTACTAAAATACTATTTTTCTTCAAAAGTTGAAGAAATAAAACAAATTCTACCATTATTTTTCATGCCAAAAATGTAAAAAAATAATTGTTATATTTATTACTTCCTGGAAATAAAGCATCTGTGTTTGAATAAACTTTTTTGATATGTCTAATGCGGATATTACTTAACATCATTTTCAACATTGCATTCATTGCTCATTAGCTTTTAAACATACAGGAAGTGCATTCTTGTTAAGATAAAAATCTTATGATACTGTTAATGCTGAACATATATTAGAGGTTATTGTTCCGCCTTAGTTGCACACATATCAAGGAAAAATTAAAATATCATTTGACAGATTGAACCATAATATCCGCAAAAAGTTGTTTTCATTTGAGTGCGTTTAGTTTAACCTACATGTATTAACTGCATGTATATTGTGAACTCAAGTATTATAAGTTATATTGTGTTAAAAGAAAAAATTAAAATGAAAACATAACTCGGCTCACTGCTAAGTTTTATCAGGCATGCTGTATACAGAAAACGGCATCGTCAGATTTTATACTATAACAATTGACATGTATACTGAAAAGCAAGCAATGGCATTATTGGTAAAACTGAACTGAAATATTTTAATGTTATGAGACGTACAGTACATGATTCATTGCGTACACGCTAAGTATTTTTTGTAGAAGACTGAAATAGTATAGATAAGTTGTATGTCGGCACCAAGATCGCAATTTCATATCAAAATGCACTTTATTCTTTTGAATTTAACATGTGTAGGTTTTGAAGAAAATAAAATGAAGTAATGGAACATTCTCTTGCATATACTAGCATATACTATTTGAAAGCAGTTTAACTACTGAAAATCGAGATATAGAGAAAAAGTCATTTTTGTCCCATTTCGTAATACATCAAAATAAAAAAAGTACATATTTTATCAGACATTCTAGTGTGATTTTTTGCTTACCTCTTTTTATGCTAAAATTAGGCTATTTTTTATTTTTGGAGATATGCTAAAGAAAATGAAGTCTAAGAACTAATGTATCGCCCACAATATAAAATGTTTTCTTATCTTATAGGCGTATTATTAGCATTATGATTACCAAGTCCATTTTCTTCTCAAAATATATCCTGTGTTGCATATCGTATTACTCAAATATGTTTATCGAAAACGATTAGTGGATTTAAAATACTGATAGCTGTTTTATTGTTAAATTTTTGCCTACATAGTTTTTTAAAAGTATCGTGTTTGATATTCCCATGTTATTGGCGGAATGTGTCGTTAGAGTACAGGCAAGAAAGTCCTAAAAGCGGGCTTCCTGAGCATATGTACCGGTGCTTGAACTTGAATGATCTGCCCTTGAAAATCAGAAAATACTAAATAATCCATTTTTCAAGGGCAGATAATTCAAGATTAAGGCAAGGGAATTGTGCATTTTAATTTACATTTCTGTTTTATTCATCGTTTGCATTCAGTATACAAAGTTTAAAGAAATTCGGTCCTTGGGAAAGACCAGGACTTTGAGTATCATTTGCTCATGTTCATAGTCAAGGACATTTACCACAGTGTCTATATTGACATGGGCCGAAATTACTTACGGACAGAATTTCTTCTTTAAAATGTGTTTACTGACAGAGAATCAAATCAAAAACAGAAATATGAAATAAAACAAATCATAGGTACGCAAACTTGGTCCTGAATTATCTGCCCTTGAAAAAAGGAAATTACTGAAAAATCTATTTCCAAGGGCATATAATTCAAGATCAAGCACCGGTTCATATGATTTTAATACATATTTCCGTTTTAAACTTCAGTCAGTACACAAAGTTTACAGACATTCTGTCTATAGGGAAACTTTTGCCTAATTATATACATATAGAAAACTGTCAGATGTGTCTTTAATGTGTTTCAGTAACGTTTTGATAGGCATACGTCAAAACTACATACACATTAAATTATCCAGATAAAGTAGACGAAACAAAGATATATTGGAATACTCTGTGACTGCGTCGGAACGGTCAATGGAGATACATCAAATGAATAAAAGGCGGCTGATGTAACTGTAACAAAAATGTAGAAAATGCAATACGTTACAAACTACAATATCATCCATTAGAAAGAATTTTACTGATACGCAATACTATTAAAACTTTTCATAGAGAAATGTCTTCAACATGACAAGTGTTGTTGCTGTTGTTATTATATTGGAGAAGGGCATTTGAAAAACAACGGTGTAAACTTTCATTATAATTTTACTAAACAATGATAGTTAACACCTGTTTTGCATAGACTATAGGGAACAGAACTAAAACTGTTCAAATTGCCAGTCTATTGACACCAGCCCCGTCTTATCAATAAACCCGAAGTATAATTTTTCGCCATATATGACGCTAAGAGCATTTTAGAATCCTTTTAATGCATGTATCTATTTAATAGTAAATTAGCCACTCATTGTTTGAATTCATGTACAATACAACCGCAACACATATCAGAATTTACTTCGTTGTGCGTAATCTTGACACAGTTATGTATGCAATGTTACAAATCTAGCATTTATTACTTCTCTGATCTTATCCTATCACACGCGTTATTGTACAAAGATTGCATGCTAATAAAAAGCGATCAACGTACGTTAACACACTATTTAAGTAAGTAATTGTTCATTCTGTGGCTATAAATAAGCTTATGTAATAGGTGAACAAATGCAACAACAGTGAAGTGTTCAATGATAATTGCTTTTTCTAGTAAACATTAGTAATTCTATCGAATGGAATATGAAAAGTCTTGTATTAATACAGCAAAGCTGATAAAACCTAATAAAGCAATCTCAGTGTCAAACTTATCAGCTGCAGCGAGGAATGCTGTAAATAATCCAATACACAGTAAGTGGGAAAGCCATCTTGAAAGCAATTCATTTACTCTTATTTCTTAGAAAATACAAAGTTTTTTAATTGTTGATTCATCTTACAACTTGTGAAATAAATATATTAGCAAAATATAGATCTATGTTTTTTTCAATTTGTTATTGATCAGTTCTATTTAAAACTGTAAAGTATTTCTTGTTTGCTTCTAAATCAGAAGTCCTCTTTATTCACTTAAAAGCAAGAAGATGTAGCAATAGGCCAAGGCGATTAACGTTTGGTTCAGTGGTTGTTTTTATAAGTAGATGAGAAGAGGTCTCCTAAAAAGAACTGATTTTTTTTCCTCACATTTTATGAAAATTTATGCAGGTTGATTATGAACAAACACTTAAAAAACAGCACTTTGACAGCAATACATCAGACAATGACATGGATATAGACGAAACAATACACTTCACAGGAGGAAATTTGAACAATAACCGAACTCCACCCC
The DNA here is from genome assembly GCF_021730395.1 of Mercenaria mercenaria. Classification (NCBI taxonomy): domain Eukaryota; kingdom Metazoa; phylum Mollusca; class Bivalvia; order Venerida; family Veneridae; genus Mercenaria; species Mercenaria mercenaria. The sequence continues at coordinate 22,903,153 of NC_069368.1, read as the reverse complement.
CTTTATACAGTACCCAGCCACCAACATATGAGGCGACAATTACAATTGCATCCTCACCAAATATCCTACTGCCTACACCACAGCAATGTAACAGTACAGTGCATCCAGATTTGGGTGAAAGGTCGGAGGACGCTTGTGCCTAACGGTTATCGGAAAACGACTTAAATGGCCGATACTACGGTGTTCCGTTTGGACAATCGTGACTTTTTTCGTTTTATTTAATACTAAACCGCGATGCACGGTGGTATGATGACGAAAATGCGATGGCGCTGACGAAATTTATATTCCCGGCTTTAAAGTCCGCATGTTTAACAGGCAAATCTCTCTCGATATCGCTCAGGCGGTAATGCAATACTCATTAAACAGAATTTGGTTCCATATAGCACTAAAATTATTATCCTGATTTAAGATAGTGGACTAATACAGATGATTGAAGTTATTTTACTTTTTATGCAAAGACAATTATATTAAACTTAGATGCAAGATCATAAAGCCCACCCGCTTAGCTCAGTAGGTAGAGCGTTGGTCTACGGATAGTGGGATCGCGAGTTCGATCTTCGGGCGGGGCGTATGTTCTCCGTGACTATTTGATAAATGACATTGTGTCTGAAATCATTAGTCCTCCACCTCTGATTCATGTGGGGAAGTTGGTAGTTACTTGCGGAGAACAGGTTTGTACTGGTACAGAATCCAGAAACACTGGTTAGGTTAACTACCCTCCGTTACATAACTGAAATACTGTTGAAAAACGGCGTTAAATCCAAAACAAACAAACAAAGTAAGATCATAATGTAACAACAAAAGCAATGTGTTTGAAATCTTATAACTTGACACACCCTTAGTTCTTGCGTCATCAGCTCAGATTCCTCGTGAAATTTATAAGTTATTTCTGTTGTACAAGTACGTTCAAACCCAAATGCTTTATCACTATTCATTAAACTGTAATTTAAACAATCTAGAAAAATAGCCAGAATAAAAGGTTTGTTCCCTTTGAGCCTTTGCATAAAGATACAAATTGAATGTGAACATAACTGACAGTAAAGGGATCACAGGGTAATAAATGAGGTAGGTTGAGATAGGCTTTTGGAAATTATCAACTTTAACTAATTCCGTTTGACATTAAATTGCTTGAAACATGTTAACACGGGATGAGTAATTTTACCATGCAACAAATAATTATAATTATTATACATAAATATAAAATCAGTAGAATATTTCTGTTTTCCTTCAAAATGAAACAAACAGCAGTGAAAAATTCTTCTTTAGAAACTTGTGTGATTCTCGGAAATGATTTGCGTAAATACGAAACAAAACTAAGAATTTAAATGTCTTTTTTTCGTGCCTTGCAAAGTATGTTAAAAGGGATGGACTGTTTGCAGATGGAAAAGCACATTAAACTTCCTGGAAAGGCTCTTCTAACAGATTTCAAAACAGTTGTCTTAGGAGGTGATATAATGCTCCGTACTTGGACTACTAGCGTTATCATTTCTTGTCCTTTCAGTGTTACTGTATGAAAGATATAAGCTTCAGCCACTGGCTATATTTAGACGTCAATGTTGTTACACATTCCATTACCTCTAAGAAAAAAACTAAAAGTATCCAGTCTGCAATCATTTTGCTTGGTTTCCTTAATACGATCTTTTCACAGACTTGAATTAAACAAGCAGTTCAAATGTTTGGTGTGTTTACGAAATGAACAGGTAAATGGCATAAAACAATGTCATGGTAATACACTTTACGCAAGTTGAAACTTGGCCTAATATGTAAATGCGAAAGCAGGAAAAGGCAATGCGAACTTTAAAAGACATTTCAAACTCAAAACATTTCTATAAATGCATTTTTTACAATTTATCCAGTAATTATGTTAGTAATAAAGCTATTTTTTTACGCCTAATTCATTATATAAAAACGAATGAAAAACCGTTACGCCCAAATGATAATGTATAAGAAACCGCTTTACTTTCACTGCTTCTAGACTTGCGGCTAGTTATTTAGAGAAACGATATGAACATTTATATATTAAAAAGAATTAAATGAGCGCGGGTTCATACAGAAAACTTTTAAGGAGTACTATTAATTGACGCAACATTGAAAACAAGTGACTTATTTCCGTTTTATAAAGAACATTAGCAATTATAAGTGAACACCTTTATTTTTTCCGAACCCACCTTTAGTATCAAACACGTCTGGTTATTTTCAGCGAACAGTGAAGCAACATTGACCACAGAATGCAAAACTGCACAAACGTTTGCAAAATGTTTTATAATTATAATCACTATTGCAAGTAGAAATTCGGGGCAAAGAACGCTGAAATAGTATTATGGAAGAAAGCCAAAACGTTCTAAACTTGAAATACCTGCCGTAAGTGCAAAAGTGGCGGAGTTTTACAATTTAGTGAAGGTTAAATATCACAGAATGAATATGAAAACTATAGAGTATGTTAAGATGAACAGGAAGATATTCATCAAAAAAAGAGTAAACGCACACTGTAGCTGATTGCATTATGGAGATTAGGAAAGGACATTGATAACTGCGCATTTTAAATCAATAATAACTTAGTTCTGATGTAATTTGTATCATGTTTATGCTGTTATAATGAATGAATCATTACATACTGATAAAAGTAGCAAACCACCTTCTAACTCGATTTTGTCTTTGTTAATGTTTTCAAATTTAGTATATAATTGTTTCATTTTCGGAAGAACAAAATGATGGAAAGAATAATCATTAAAATATCTTTCAACACAAAACCTATTAGGACTATGTAGAGTACATGCTCAAAGGATTAAGTAGAAAAGTCAATCCCACTAAAGTGTAATGATAATAATATAGGCTTCCATGTAACTGTATTTGCAGCTTAGAACAAAAAGGGCGTATCTCACTGATAATCAAAGTGAAGTCTGTTCCCTTCTTTTAGCTAAAATAATATAAACCTTGTCAACAGGTGCGTTTATCTTAATAGTTCATTATTGTACCAAATATGGTAGCACACCTAATATTAAAAGCAACGTACTTTATCAAAACAAAGAAACATTTGTAAAATATTAGGAACATAGGTCAAACATTTTAATTCAATGACGATTGCATTTGGAATTCCTCAAAATAATACTTTTATGAAGATTTGAAAGCAAGAAAGCAGAATGGTAGAAGAACTGATTTGATTTTTTTTTTTTATATTTGAAAACAACTTTATCTATTCAAAATCTTGTTTGGGTAAGTATTTAAGTTGAAAAGATATTTAACAAAACGGATGATCTAGGCTTCTTTTTAAGGTATTGGACCCCTAATAGTAATGTTTAAAAAATGGCATTTGCTTGGTATATTCTTAAAGTTGACCATGTTTCACACTGTGTTGCAAATTTTAAACAACTTTTACCGTGCAGTTTTTTTGTAAATTTTGTATAATTTATGGTATTTCCTCACGCTCAAGAAAAGACAAAATTCAATGTGATGGCCACTATCTAAAACGTTTGCAAAGAATTCATAACAGCATTAATTTTGATAAAAGAAACATCAAACTATTGTTAAACAATTATAAAATACAAAATAAAACTGTAAAATTCATTTATGTACAAGTAAACAGATTTAATGAGACGAAATTATAACTCCAACATTGAAAAATTAAGGTCGAATCCTGTGTGTCTGTTTTGAATTTTGCTAACTTCATTCAAAAATAACCTTGAGGCAATAGTAAAACCTACCTGCATCTCTTCCACAATATGTAATCTAAAGAATGAAGGCAAAATAGAGAACTTTTACCGCACGTAACTCAGTATTTTTTAAAATGTCTAACTATGCCCCTCCTTATTCAGAGGTAAATTCACATTGAACAGTAAAAAATCGCTTATAAAATGATTTTTCCACTTTTGTACAATTCATCCATAATTAGTCTTGAAAGAAATAAAAACTTACTAGAAGAAAAGGAAAACATGGAGAAAAAAAATTTGGTCCCAGTGGGGTTTGAACCTACGCCCACCCCACCCCACCCCCCCCTCCCCCCTCCCCGCCCCTGAAAATTGCAGACAAAGTAGGTTTATGGTAGGAATTGAATACTCTTCAAAAAGGAGATACTCTATTACGGGTCCAATACCTTAATATAAGTCCATACACCTAACATTCTATTGCGTTATTATCACTTACAATATACAGCTTAATTTCATATTTTTAAGCTTATCTTCAGTCACCGTAATGGGCGACTCCTCTAGAAGACTATTAGCAATATTAGTGGGAGGATAATGCAAGATAATGAAGACGCTCTAATTCAAGGAGTTTCCCTGGCAGGTGTCAAGTACCCATACACGGGATCTTTACCAAAATGTTGGTAATTCTTAGTTTGAGAAGCGGAGGCTTGAACGTACGAGCCCTGGTTTCGTAGGTAGACAGTGCTACCTCTGGACCATTGCGTTCGCTCTCAACTATGCTACACAGTTTGCCACTCTTGACACAATTATGTCTACACTGTTCCAAAATTAATAAAAGCTTTGGTCTTATTCATTTAAACGTGTTGCATGCAAGTTCGCTTAAAGCGAACATAATTTCAAGTAGGATACAATGCATTTTGCGGCTAAATGAGCGCTAGTGACTGATGCAATTACATGTGAATCAACAATGAAAAGCGGGACAAATTTTAATTATGGAGAGGGATTACAACACCTTACGAGATTTTCATTTCTCAATGACACGGATTTGCCAGGGCGTATAGATTTCTGTGTAGATATTTTGCTTCCGGGTTTGGTCTAAAATTTAATAATAATATCTAGACATATCTGCGAGAAGGTACATCAAAACATGATTTGTATGCGGATACTATGTCACTGCAATTTTCCAAATGCATTTAGATAACGTTTTATTAAAAGAGGTTATTACCTGGATGTTTTGAGATACACCGCATATTTAGTGCATTTGGACGCTACGCTTTCTTCTTTGATTTTGTCTTAGAGAATGAAAAGGCAGTTCTTAAAGCACACAGTTACTATGCTTTTTTGTTAGCAGTATTCTGGTTTTTATTTTGCAAATTGTGTTCTTTATGCTTGCTGTTTGTATTAGATTACTTATGTATTTTGTTTTACATACAGTGCTGGCGATGATAAATTTTATTTACACTGTCCTTTGAATAAAGAGCATATTGAAGGTTACGAGTGTAGAGTGCTGGCGACATCTCATAGCATTCCTTTGATTGTTCGTTGCGTCTATATGTTTTGCTTTGTCTATGCATGTTTGTGTTTCTCTTAAACATGTATCCTTTTTATACATACACAAATAATGTGGTTGCGGTTTAATTTTCTGGGGTGCGTTCTTGGAAAAGGCTTTTCAACTGGGTATGTACAGTTTTTGTTGTTGTTGCTATTTTTGTTATTTTGCGGGGGCAAGAGGGTATAAATTACGTTTTGCTAAATGTTTGTGACAGAAAATATTACTGTTCATGTACACACCTCAATCCAATTAAAATTAAATATATTCATGCTTAAAAGAAGCCTTTCAGAAACATAACTTTGTAAAACAATCAATCTTCAAATTTGTAATCGACTTAGTGCTGGTTTATTTTCTGGTCTTTTAGCATTATGGATTATCTGAAAAGTAGAATTCCTATTGTGCTTGTTCTAGGAGTCGTGAGGGGTGTGGCACATTTCGTTACCCCTCATGGATAGATAAACATGTGGATTTTTGTAATACGTGTTCAAATATCTCATTTTTACAAGTAGATTTTAGCCAAGTAATTAAAAAAAAAACTATAAAAATCTATTCATGATAATCCTTGAGAAGATATTCGAGAGTATGCTTAGACGCGATACAGCTTAAGGAATATTGCGTTTTGCACGTTTTACTTGATTCCATGTAATTCAATAATATATTTACAGACGGGTTGTTACTTGCTATCCGGTGGGTTCTCATTCAAGATAGCATAATATTTGGGTGAGAAGGGACAAAATTAAACAACATTGTTGATAAACTAAGCATTATTGATAACCTTTTATGTTATTACTAATATTAACACTTTATGTATTTCTTAATTATCATTACAACACCATTATATAGCCTGGGATAACACACGTCTTTGTGACAAGTGGCAAAATTAAACAACATTGTTAATAAACATTTATCTGTTAAAATGTCAGAACTAATGTCATGAAACGCTTGATAAACTTCAATATTCTGTCTTTCGCATGTTAAGCTATGTCTCAAATGACGTACAATCCATTGATCTAGAAGTACAATTTATATTTTTGCAAAAAAAAGAAGAAATTTTTGCCTTTTTTTTGCCTTTGTGAACAAACCACCGCCAGCGATTATTATCCTTCATATGCTGTAAAGTTATCCGGGAAAACTGTAGCAGGCAGAAGCATCCTAACTCTGTAACATGATATCCTCCATAACCGAGACCTGTGTTACATTCGTGCCTCGTGTTAATCGAGTAATTAGAATTGTTGAGGTCACTAGAGATTCAAAAGCTTCTAGGGCTTTATTTTCAATTCTAGTCCAAATAATTGTTTGCGGGTCGACATACTGTGCTCGTTGGTTACTTATGGGGGATTCTGAGCCAACACGATATTATAAAGACGTCAAATCATTTTGACCTTCTATCACTGAAAGGATACCTATTGATCATTCAAATATGCTGCTTAGTCGAAGTATTTGCAAACGAATCATGTGTTCATACATTCATATCCAGATCTTTTCATTGTACACACTAACCCTCTACGCATACATTTTCTCAAAATCTACCAGCTGTAGCTGACTGCAACGTTATCTTTTGCCGCCAGAGACGGAAACAAAAACTAAATGAGCCGCACCATGAGAAAACCAACATGGTGGCTTTGCTACCAGCATTGATCCAGACCAGCCTGCGCATCCGCGCAGTCTGGTCAGGATCCATGCTGTTCGCTTTCAAAGCTATTGCAATTATAGAAACCATTAGCGAACATCATGGATCCTGACCAGACTGCGCGGATGCGCAGGCTGGTCTGGATCCATGATGGTCGCAAAGCCACTATGTTGGTTTTCTCATGGCGCGGCTCAAATAGATATAGCTATTAATAAAGTCGTGATTTGATTGGGGTTACACAGGAGCTATGTGCATGATGTGTAATGTTTTTCCTTGTCAAGTGTCAACTGTCAGTGGGAAATATGTAGCCTGTTAAAGTACATTCTAAATGTGAGACTCTTGTGGATATATCAAATGACTGTTGTAAGTTAATTAGATTACATTTTTGATAGCTCCTTTAATACATATAGCCATTTCATACATTTTTGTTTTTTATCATCATAATTTCATTAAATCTGTAATGCAGATGTATGACCAGTTTGATTGTATGGAACTCACTATTCTGTATAGTTAACAATGTGCTGTCCACTCTTTGTGGAATGTGGAACCAAAACAGTCAATATTATATCTTATTGCTTGCTTTAGTCATTGTTATGTTTCGTTTTATTCTTTTTTTTTTTTTTTTTTTTTTGTTATTTATTATTTTGGAGGGATGGGGGGTCGAACTTTGTTTGTTTTTGACATTGTTGATTTTCTTAGACTTTTTTTAATTTAGAATTGTCATATTAGCATAATTTAATATGGTATTTTTAGTTAATTTCCATAATTTGGCAAATCAGGTCGGTTATGAACAGTACAGAGACTATTACTTACCAAAGACTATTACTTATCCTTCAAACACATTTGGCCAATACAAGCATTGTGTTTTTATTATCACTGTTATGTCCATTGTGATACAATCATCGTTATTTTTTCGGCTTTTGACAGGAACGCAATATGAGAAACTTTTGTCAAGGTAGTTTTCGTTTAAAGTAATTGTTATTATCATAATATTTCAATAACCAGTCATTTTTCATAGTACATACTTAGTACAGCAAAACACTTTGAATGATATATTTTTTATGCTTTTTGACAGTTTTAACGCGTGTTTTTGTAATTGTATTCTCCGTTTACAAAATCATTACACAAAACAAATTACAAAATAAACATACATCCAGTTTCGGACTAGCTTTTATCACAGTAAGAAGATCCTTTGGAGGCATAGAAGGCAACTAAGCCAAGTAGATAGAAAACTTAATTTGACTGAGCCATTTCATGCTTTCTTTTAAAATAAGAATATTTTTTTTTTAATTTTGCATTCACATTTGTTGTTGATGAGACATTCCAAACAAACGGACAATGTAGAATTTATTATCCAGATTACAATGACTTGGTTGGAAGACAATTTCTTTTGTCGACGCGTAAAAGGGCCATTATACTGCAAGTATACATTATAGAAGAAAAATAACAGTCTAGTCAACAAGGCTTTACGATATTTGGTATTTGATCTTTTGATAAGTTGTGTAATTACGTACATCGTCTAAACATCATTTTATCTTTGCAGTGAATATTACACTTTAAAGAATTATTTTAACTATTATTTACTTTATCTTATATTGAGGCTAATTGCACAAGTCTTAAATAAGCGAATTAATAAGGTTTGAAATTATTTCAGTGCGTGTTTCCTTGACGAATTAACCTTAAGCAAGAGTACTGACAATAAGTTCAGAAAAGAACCATTGCCGATTTTGATAGGAGAATTTACTGCACAGCTTGTATTGTGTTGCCAGTATCATAATTAAAGAAACAGTGAACGAAATACATGTGTACATTGTAATAGTTTATTGTTAATTGGATGAGTGAAAACGGTAACTGCTATGTGTACTAGATAACAGTAGATAAAACTTACTGAACACATCATTGCTTTTGATCATTGTCTTGTTAAAACTGTAGGATCTGACATAAACTTTATTCTGTCACTATTATTCACTAACCACACACAATGTAAAGGATGGAAAAGTGTTTTAACAATCTGAGAAAGAAATGATATTTACAATCTTAAGATACTAGTAAGACCATATTGTTACTATAATAACATTGCGTTTTGACACACCTTTATTTCTTGCGTCATTAGTTCATATTCCTCGTGAAAATATTAAATTGTTTCTTCTGTTTAAGTGTAGTTCATTCTTCATGCTTGATCTTTCTTTAGATCTTTTATATTGAGGGACCTCCGTGTCCGAGTGGTGGAAGTCGCTGACTCAGAATCACTTGCCCCGTACAACTGTTTGTTAAAACCTAGCTTGTTGGTAGAATTAATTAGCTATCTACCTGGCTTAGCGAAGTCTACCAAGGTGTCTGTCTGTGCTCGCAATAATGCCCAGAGAGACACCTTGGTTCTTCCTCTATCATCACAATCCGAAATGTCGCCATATGACCAGTAATCTTCTTGAGAGGAGTCAATGACATAATAGGTTTCCAGGTATACTAAACCTGAGTTTCAGAATTGATAATATCAACAAGTACTACATATAGTTCGTGTTAACATACAATTAACATGTCTATGTGTATTAACATTATTATACATTGGGTTAAAAATAGCTGAAACTTAATACATATATAGCTAAACAAAGTATATACTACCCAAAAAAAAGTAGTGTAATGCGTAGGCCTATATTTTATAACATCGTATATTTACCAAATGTGATAGATTTTTATGACTTATGATAATCAAAAACCCTATTTTATCATAAAAACAGAGTTAAAAAGCATGATTTATGATTATTTCAAATTGTAGCTAATATTTGTTACATCTTTAAACTTATTTAGAAAACAGAAATGAGTTAGTCTTTTTATAAGCCATTGCTTGTGCAAGGGATTTACGCTGAATTGTGACTGTGACTTAAGAACATAGTGGAAGCTCAGTGGGCACCATAAAACGGTATAAGCTCCCCAGTGTCATTTTGACACTGACCGTTCCAAAGCGGTGCCTCACTGTGTTCCGTTATTTGTCTTCTTTGCCCTAGTTCATGTATGTTTTGCGTTGTCTGTGTGCTGTATGTCTTTTACACATATTATCAGTCTTCCTTACTGCTTATTTTGAGAACAAGAGAATAAAATGACTTTAGCTTTATGCCTATTGATGTTATCCATGATGATATGGGGAGGCTTCTTAAAGAAACTTACTGGATTCATAAACTAGATACTATTTTTCCAAAAGGAATGAATTCAAAAGTGATGTATAATTTTTCCTGTCTCTTCACTTCACTTCATAGTGTTTTCTGTTATGTAACACCAACTGTGGTTTTCTTAATGTCAGTAAGTACTGTTTTTGCTGGTATTTCCTTTTTTCGTTTACTGCTTATTTTGTAAGACAAATCTCTTGAATCATCTAATATTCCCATCATATCAATCGGTTCCGTTAGATGCAGTGCAACAATTGGTTAAAACCGGAAGTAATGGCATCAGGCCATCTTCCCGGATAACATAGAATCATGCCTGCATCCGGCATAAAGAAACGCTTATCATGTCAGAAGTAAATAACAGTCCGTGTCTTAACAGCAAAAATGATTACACGTGAAATAGTTGTCCAAATACTGTCATGAAATTGTCTTGGCGGACCTTTCAGGTAATGGGAAAATACCTCAGAAAGAAGCACACAGGCATATACATTTTGTACATTTTATTTGACCGTTTGATAGAATTTACGTATTTTTTCAACTCGAAGAGGATTCATGAATAATTATTTAAATGTACGTTGTATAACTTCTACTCTCAACCAAAATATCATCAGCATTGTCATTTTCCCTTAAAACTCGCATAGTGAAAACTTGCTTTCGGTCCTTTTTTCAAATCAAGTAACGACCCTATCATTCTACTGACCACATTTGCTTATTTTTCTTCTGGAGTTTTAAAGTAACATTCTTCATAGAAAACAATGAACTTAACATACAGAAAAGAACAATCTGTACACCAAGAAACGATGTAACCCTGACCTGGTTGTCTACAGTGCTACAGTTCATTCTTCACTGACAAGCAAGATATTCCAGAGACTAAACATTGTGATTTTTATTGAATGTTATAAGAAGATTTTTATCAACACAATAGGGCTGATAAGACCTGAAAATAAAACAATGAGCTCCATAAACATTCTGGGTCAGACTTGTCATAACACTGATAAACAACAGCAGAAATATAACGCTTTTGTTTATATTGTTAATACCATATATAATCTAATACAATGTCAATGCAATTAATAGTGTAGTAATTTTAGGTTTTATTCAAGTAAATAGGTCCAATGTAAGGTAACAAGGATCCTCAAAGCATATTACATTTGGGAACGAAAATCATTCAAACTGATACTTCAACAAGGAGGTTGTTGTTTTTCTTATTGCAGAGCGTTACGCTTTTATAATTTATCAACATTTCCGGAAGTAAACAAAAAGAAAGTAGACATGCTAAACTTAAAAACGAAAGTCGCCTTTGCATTGGTCGATAGACAGGTGTCACGCGCAGGGGTCACCCCGTCAAAATGTATGCGCGTGGGCTTTAACACGACATATCAGCTTTTCATCTACGAAAACATATTTGAACTCGGAGTAAACACAAATCCCACAGGGGTCCGTAACGGAGCAAGGGTACATAGGGATTTTTGGAACTTTGTAAAATCGCTCAAAAGGAACTTTTTTTGATGTTGTCTGAAAGTGTCAGTATATGCCTCGGATGTAAGATATTTTCGTATTTGGGAGCTGCAGACCTAGACATTTCAAAAATATTTTCAAAATAAATTTCTAGTAATAAATGTTGATTCTACGGAAGCGTGAAAGGGCCATCAGACGCTAAATGCGTTTTATTACGTTACAGGTGCGGAAAGGATATGAAATTCGGTCACACAACAATGAAAGCTTATTGGTGCTACATCTGTTGTGTATGGCTAATTTCAGCCAATTACAATAATAATCTTGCAATAACTTTTCCACCTAGATAATGAAAATTGCCTAGTTTCTATTTAACATGATGTTGCTAAGCCCTATTTAAACGTCCAAAAGCTAGTTGAAACAAATTTTCTTTTTCGTTAACTCTAAAAAGACCAAGAGGTAGTAATATTTAGACTTGATTTGAAATCTTTTGTTTAATTTGCTTGTGGAAACAAGGTACATTTAATTAATATTACAAATGAAGTGTTAAGGTAGTTCTGCAAGTTTGATAACGTCATTTATCCGGATAAAATAGAATAAAGCCTGTGTTCGCTGTAGGGAAATGAATATCATTTTTATGAATTAATGGCAACCTGTGAGTAAATTTATTACAATGGCAATGTTAAAATCTTTCTAAAGTTAAATATGATATTAAAACATGTGATACTTTAAATTATTCAAAATAATAGCTTAGAACTAGCTTTAGATTTGTTGACTACTTTAATCATGGGCAAATGTCTCAAAAACAAGCACACGGACCTATACATTTTATTTTACCATATTATAGGCCATAAGTTTATTTACGACTGTGAGAAGTTTAATTAATTAAAGTCAACATTGTATTAAAAAGTCTATTCGCCAAAATGTTATAAAAATTGTGATTTTCCCATAGACTCCCATTATGAAAACTTGTTTGAGGCCCTAATTTTTCAAATCAGTCTAGCAAAAAATCAAGCACACGGCCCTATCATTTTTACTTGCTGAATTTTCTTAGTTTATTCTGAGGTTTTGAAAAAATTCAGGGTTTATTCAAATTCTACATTGTAGAAACAAATTGATCCGAACGTGAAGAACTGCCTTAATTGTTGTTGCTTCTTTGTAAATGTAATTATGTATCTCGTACTGTTCATCTCAAACATGTAATTCTACCAAAACCAATTCGATATTCTTGTATATATGTCTAGAAGAGGTCTGCTTCCTTTATGTTTTATTCTTCTCAGTATCAGAACCAGTAAAAATGTCTAGTAAATATTCTGGAAGAGGACATATTTCTTAATGTACTGTTCTTTCCAATATACTAAAAACCAATTTGAGAGTCTTGTTAATGTGTCTAGAAGTGGTTCTATTCCAATATCTTCTGTTCTCCTCCTTACACCAAAACTAAATAGAGATTCTAGTTAATATGCCTAGAAAACAAGCACGGGTTTGGTATTATTGATTTGGTTTTGTATTTATTGTCCTAGTTCGAGCTTACATAATAATCAAAAGTTTGGTAAAATTCTCTCCGTTAGAGTTTACATAATCATTACTTGCTTTTTTTCTCAGTTTCAGATATTTTCGAGATCTCTCATGAGCTCTTTTTCAGTGTTGATATATCTATACGTTGACTTTTTATGTATGGTTATAGTGCTTTCATTAATTGTGATATAAAAACAGTAACAGCAGAATGATGTTTTAAGTAAATAGCTGTTTGCACTTTTGTTTTATTATGACATGTATGTATTGTTTCTACAGACAAAAATACCTATTTGGTGCTCTTAATAAACTTTGATTATTTAAGAAATAATAAGTTCCAAAACGTGGTTTATCGTAGAAAAACCCGAGTTTTGAGTTCTTATGCCTAAGAATATATTATTTCGCATAAGAACGAAACACTCGGGTTATTCTACGATAAATCACACTTTGGAACTTATTATTTCGATTATAACACGACATACTAGTATAGAAAAAAATGGTAACTTCTTTTTACGACCGCGCTACGCACCTGGATCGGATGACGTCATTGCACGAGAGTTTTTTTTTATTGCAGAATAACCCGAGATAGATTTTGTTCTACATGAAAAATAAGCACCGGCACCTATTGTTTTTCTCTTAACTTGAGGTACATCAATCTATAGATACGCAAAATTATAGAAAAATTTGTCTTCGCTAGAAATAATTGTGAAAAACATCTTCTAAGTTAAAACCATATGACCACAAGGCTCCAAGAGTACGCAAATATTTTTGTTATCTAATGTGATTCAATTAATATAATTGTCTTGATTCTAAAAAATGCGTGTTAATCTAAATATTTTTTTCTCTTTGAAAACTACGTCTTCTGGGAATGTAAACATTGACTCACTGAAAGACACACTCCTTAAAACTGTTTTAAATCTATCACACGCGATTCATGTGTTTTGTTGAAATTTGCTGACTTGCAGTTCTGTAGAAACCAGGCCCTATTTTCTTGTAAGAGGAAAACTACGCGGCTCTTGTATTTAATAAGATCATGATTAAGACGATGTGTCTTACGTTTTAAACAACGTGTGATTGATTGCTTTGTTCAAGGCAGGTATATTGATGTACAAATAGTTCTGTTTTGGAATGAAACACTTATGTTAAAAGTGTTTTTGAGTATAAGAAATACTTGGATACTTTGCCCAGAAATCTTAAGAAGTTATTTAACCAAAATAAGACTGTCTTCTCACTCTTTGTGAATTCAAACAGGTCGCTATGGTAGAATTAAGATAAATCTGCGTAATTGTATATATTGTGATAAGCATATCATTGAAGACGAGCATAATTTTATTTTGATTTGCCAATGTTACTTTGATTTGAACGAAATATAATTAAGAAGTATAGTACTATATTAAATCTATAGAATTATTAAAAAATGATAAGATAAGGTCGCTGACTTCAAATCACTTGTCCCTCATCGATGTGGGTTCTAGCCACACTCGGGACGTTGAATTCTTCATTTGAGGAAGCCATCCAGCTGGCTTATTACGGATGGTCGGTGATTCTACCCAGGTGCCCGCTCGAGATGAATTGATGCATGGATGGGCACCACAATCAAAGCTTGAAAGTCACCATACGACCTATAATTGTGTCGATGCGACGTTAAACCCAACAAAACAAACAAAAACTGATAAGAATTTTATCAAACTTAGCACACTCTGTAACATACGCTATGTCTTTGAAAACATCTACTACGCATATATAACACCCCATCCTCTCAGACATTCACTATTTAATATGTAATTATATTTGTGTAATATGTTATGATGATGTGCCTATGGTGCCTATGGTACAAGTTAAATGAAATATCTATTCTATAGTATGTCAAAGTGAAAAGAACTTCATCATCATTTACACTTCTCCATAACATAGAAAAGCTGAAAAAATTGTCAGAAAACCTGTTTCATATGGTTTCATATGAAACATCTGATTCATAGTGAGCTTTATATGTAACATTATATAATTAGAAAACGATAGTTTTGAAATATGTTTATTCTTCGTATCTAATCATTAAGGTGCAGTAAAGCTGCAGCAAAGGTGTAATAAATCTTCTTAAAGTTTGTCTGCTTTCTGTCAGCTTATAAAAAGGTTGTTTATTGATAAAGATCTTGGGGTTCTGTGGTGAGTTCATATATACTTTTGATCAGACACATCACTATCTTCACACTTCACAATTTAATTTATAGGGGGACGCCTCCAGACTAAACTGAGAAAAAAAATAAAGTGTTTTCAGTAGTTGAAAATATTCAATGCGCATCTTTCACTATTTTTTAAATACTGCCTTGAAATGAATAAACTTATTATCAAATAATTTGACTTAATGTATAAACTGTGTTTGTACATTCAAAATTAAATGTCATGGATAGCAGTCATTTGTTAATGATGCGCAGACTGGTCTGGATCCATGCTGGTCGCAAAAGCACTATGTTGGTTTTCTCATGGCGCAGCTCAAATACATTTGACGACATGAGTAACAACTTTTACCACAACCCCTGATCTATCTTTAATAATATGCACATTAATATGTGGTTATATAAAGCAAGATACTTGTCAAGTTTTCAAGTGTTTCTAAGAGGTGGTTTGAACAAGTGAAGGGCCACCTAAAAAATCTCTTAAATGTATGTCCCTGTAAAAAATAGCCATCTATTTTTCAAAAAAAAAAAAAATAACATCTAACATTCTTTTAAGTATTTTAATTGATTGTTGTTAGGAAAACAGAAGAAATAATAAGTATATTTTACTTTATGAATTATACAATTTTGAATGTGAATGTTTCTAACGTTTCTGAGCACTATCAAATCAAAATAAAAAAAAAGTGTTTTGAATTCTAAGCATAATCCAATTAAAACCTAAAACAGATATATTTAAGTCTTTGATTATGCAATTAGAATCCAAAAAAGTATATCCAAGTCTCTGAGCACGATCAATAAAATCTGTGAAAAGATTCTTTGGAAGCACAGAACGCCACTAAGCAAATTGATAGCTGACTCACTTTGATTTGAGTCTGTTCATATG
Organism: Mercenaria mercenaria; assembly: GCF_021730395.1. Taxonomy (NCBI): domain Eukaryota; kingdom Metazoa; phylum Mollusca; class Bivalvia; order Venerida; family Veneridae; genus Mercenaria; species Mercenaria mercenaria. The sequence goes on along the minus strand of NC_069368.1, from coordinate 22,887,142 downwards.
TGGTATCTCTTTGGTTTAAGCGGAATTTTGTTTAATAAAACTTAATGATCTCCAAGATCCCAAAGGACCAAAAATTGTATCGAGTGCAAATCAAATTTAAAAAAAAAACAGGAATATTTTGAAGCTTCAACCCAACTAATGTAACATTCATGGACAATAAAACAGTAAATCACCAATTCATGCCAAGGCAGGGTTTTGCTTTATTCTCGATTTCGGCGTAATTGTTAATGTGACAGGTTGCAGTAAGAGATCAGTAGTTTCAATTTTGGATACCTTTATGTTTTTATTGACAAACAGGACAGAGTTCTTTAACTAGCGCACGAAAAACGTTACCCATTTCTGTTTTAACATCAACAACATTGAATATTTCGTTTGATAACTAAATAAAAAGTCATTATATGAATAGCTTGATCTTGGATTCTGTATTCGACTCTCGCTGATTTTGCATGGATGGATCAAGCAAAATCCACCCGAGCCGAATGAAGCGTCCCATATATGATAACCCTGTCATATAATCTTAGTCCATTAATTTTACGGTTGCAAGCCACAATGAATTAGTAGTTAGTATCCGTTTTCCGTTATATACGAATAAAAAAAGTAAACAGGTGATGGTGTACTTACAGCCACATTTCTGTTGGGCTGAAAGTTTTCAACATGTTCATTCCTACCCAATTTGTTATAGAATGTATACATGCCACTTAAAATGATAAAGTGAATGAAAATAAATGATAGATACTGGTAAAATAGCGAGTAGAATAATAATTTTCTACATTATTTCAAAAACGTTACAACGGTTTACTCCCTTATGTACGATATTCTTAATTAGTAATTTATTATGATATCTTGCAAAGTTCATATGTCAATAAATTTATACCACTGGTCACTTTTACAGCACCCATATTTTATCAACTGACAAAGAAAAAAATCCTATAAAGAGTGAACCGGTCGCTTTAAAATACGCAATACAGATCACGTGAATAAGCCTGAGATTGGCTAATTCTTTCCCTTAACTGCAAATAAAAACGCTGTATCCAATTTGATCTCTAGCGCTTTCGGAGTCTCTTTAAAGCGACTTCAGAAATTTTATCTGTTCGGTACGTTAATTGGTTAGCATGGCTATCAGTTAAAGTTACGTTGCAAATTCTTTCTCACTTATTTTGCAGCGATATTTAACTGTGCCCAGAAGCTCGGCGGATTTGTGTCAACCTTCACTAAAAAAAACCGTAAAGATGAATAAACTTCTTTTGGATGTAATAATTTTATGGATTTGGCATCTGACTCAGGTAAGTTGCATAGCCTAGATTTAGATATTCTTATATAGCATGTGTACCTTTTGTATGAAATTTTAATATAAATATTTTTATGGCTGATTTACATGTGGAAAAAAAAACATTTGAGGTATTTTATACACTTTGTAAACAATATCTTACTATTTATGACTTAATATACCTTACATCCTAATCAACCAAATTAAAAGTTCTGTTTTTTTCTTTCTTAAAAATGAACCAGGAACACAAAGGTATAAAAGTGTATGTATGCTAGTTATTAACCAAATCAGTTGATTACATTTTGAAATTTTAACATCTTATTACACTTATCGTTCATTTTTCTAGGCAAACATCTGCTGATATGAATTTAAAGAATTGCATAAAGTTTGATACTGACGTGTTTTACAAATAAATCTATCTACACAATGTGTGACTATTCTTTTAAAACCACGCTAAACACTGCCTTTAGAAATACTCAAATTTGATGTTACCTTTTTTCCCTTTTCAAGTCTCATCACCATAAGTTGAGTGTATACCATTGCATATACATTCTACACAAGTAAAAAGGCAAGGAATATGTTTGCAGTGCTGAATGACAAGACTTATACAACACGTAAACAAACATGTTTATGAATTTAGAGACAATCTGTATTCAGGATATAATTGTTCTTACGCTTTGGGGGTCTGTTTCACAGAAGTTCACAAGTTCTGCCCTAAGTTCTCTCTTAAATTTGACCTTTAAAAATATAGCTATTTCATAGAATATTGCAAACTGATGTCCTTGAGTCAACGTTATAACTACCAACGTTACAAATATCACATTTTGTCCTCCTAAGGTTCTAGGAATTGCCAAATTTGTCCTACACCGGCTTTGTGAATCTACGCAAAAATTAAAAGATACAGATATAGATAAGAATTTTTATTGATTTAGAGCTTATCATTTAAAGCTACTCGTACACAGTTGGGGCAATTTTTTCAACATGTTAACTACTACCAAGATTGGTATGGAATGTATATATGGCACTGAAGAATAACAAAATTAGTGAAAATTCCTGTTGGAGATGTTAATCTCCATCATTTCAAGATACTACCTTCTGAAAGTCAATTTGAATAGCTTGCAAAAATCGTATGTGAGTAAGTTTGTTCCAATGGTCACTTGCACCGGACCTACAGCATTAAACCAGACAAAAATGAGAAATAATCACGTTTTACAGATTAATAGTGTCATGATTATGATGAAATATTTTTGATTTTGGTTTTGTTAATGTTCTAAAAATTAATATGGATACTTCTCATGCTGTTTGTTTAAAATTTGCAAATAAATAATTTCTCAAAACCAAACCCTCACGCACAAACAAAACGTAATCTAAAAATATCATAATTGTGAATTGCCTGGTTTTCTCTAGAGTACATTTGTATATATATTTAGAAAAATCTAAAATGAAGAACATTGTTTTCTCTGAAGTAGTATTGTTCCAAAAGCCAATAAATCTTCAAGAAGTACGGTAAGTTGAAAATACTTGTTACTGCCTGTAGTAACAAAAACAGATATTTAGATGACAGATGATAAGCAAAGAACAAGTCATCTCCTTTGATTCGTTGCGTGTTGTATCAGGTTAATCAGACAAAGCAACATTACTTACATCATTTTAACATACAATGTGGTAAACAAAATACCAACCAGGAAACGAGTGCTGTTTTCAGTACAACAACGAAATACTGTTTGCAATCTTTTATCAATCTGTACAAGTTACATTAATATCACACCTAAACAAATGGTATTATTTCTACACTTACAAAAGAAATGATATTGCAAATATAACAAGAAGGAAATGTTCCGCCAGGCCCACAATTTAGTTGTTAGTGCAAATATTACATATTCCTCCTTAGTTTTAGCTGTTTTCTTATTCATCTTTCACACTTGTTTACTGAATTTCTCGTGCACATGTAACCGTTTCAATTTCAGCTCTTGGCTATACGGTGTTCATAGTTGGTTTGCGCCGAGTTTACAACGTTGTTGATTTGTTTGACTTTCAGATATATAATATTTGTCATTTATTTTCTCTGTCCTTTGTTATTCTTACAATAAACGTTTGGTATGTATCCCACATTATGAGAGGAAACATTGCTTTCCATATATTGCATATATATCGGGCTGCGCATTAGATTGGATATCTGGATAATTAATTAGACTTTTATCAAACTTATGCAGGACTGTCATAAGTGTGTCTATGTGCGTATATTGTCGATCTATATTCCTGTCAACAGATTTAACTATACTCATTTTGTTTGGTAACTCAGTAATCACAATTTATTCATTATACATGTATATTGCAGTATTGATATATTCCTCCCATGCATCATCGTTTAACCAGCAATACTGATTTTTGTTCTTTTCAAGAGAAATTTATATTTTAAAATAATTTGAAAATGTTAGAAAATCTGCAGTAATGATATTGATAATAATAACTTCAACAATGAGTGTAAACAAACACTAGAAATTTCAAATGTCTTATTATATATAATAAGGTATTAAAAAGGAACTTTCGACAAAACTGAAAGCAGTTTGAAACAATTGTAAAGCCGCCATTCATACGCACTCTAAATTAATTTTGATTAACTCGCATGACCAAGTGTTATGAAGTGTACATTAGAAAGAATAATTTGAACATTTTTACCGATTTTTATGTCCTACTTTTTATGTCGAGTGCCAGAATAAATTAGTACAAGAATAAATTGTCTTGATATTACATAACGAGTATACCCATTATCCGTTTATATAGACTATAATATGAAATGCTATATGATCATTACAAACGCCGAAAACCAAGTTACACTAATCATTAAAACTTAACGGTTATAAGTTTGAGTCATTGCGCTGTATTTTGTTTTCCTGCACTGTGGTAGGAGGAACATTTCACGTACACTATAATTGTATTTAAGGGATAGCTGTTTATGATCTCTTTCATTGTGCAGTTTTAATGATTTTAAGTCTACGATAAAGGTAAAACTAAAACTAAAAACAATGAACAACGTTTTGAAAAAGGACAAAAGTTCCTCTTCAGTGAGACAAAGGTATATCTGCATGAACATTGTAAACCTTCGGATTGGTCATTGAGCAAAAGTAACAAATTTCTATTATTCAACCTGCTGTTTAGTGTTTATCTCTGTTTTGAGAAACCTTACAAACACCTTTAATTGAGCAGGTTTTATCAGCCATACTTATTGAGAAATAATCTTTTTATAATGTGAGATAAATAGCGATGATCAGAGAAAAGGCTACACAAATAATGTAGCGATAATTTCCACCACTAACTCTTCTCGCTGGCAGAGAGACTTGATACATCTCTGTGGTACGTTAATTGGCTGAAGCGGAATAAACGAAATTGCTAGTTATGTCACATGATATCTCTCTATTACTGTGTTAAATGTGTTTGCCTGTAGCTAACAGTAGCTGCGAAGTGTCTGAATTCATTGTCAACTTAATGTAGGAAATAGAAACAATGCAGAAGAATTTCCTGAACGTGATACTATTATGGATTTATCAATCGAACATGGTAAGTTTATTTGCTTTATTGGTAATTTTGCTAATAACATGTATGTTATCATTATTAATATAATTTTCATTATTTCAATTAATTGCGTATATATTTGTAATTTACTGGTCCAGAGCGTATATATTTGTAATTTACTGGTAGCCTTTATGATTTCATATCTATGTTTTGATGCAATGAAAACGATTAGTTATGGTATTTGGAAAAGATAATTTTTTAAAGTTAATTGCTGCAGAATTTGTCATAAATATTGCATTTATTATTCATTTCCGTTTCCAGTCTGTATTTTGAAATATTTATTTCGTTTTCCCTTTTTAAATCATACAATAAAATCCCTTAAAGACTATATTTGTTATAAACTATAAATATGAAACTAGTATCCATGCATTTAAATTCAGTTTATATTTCACGAGCGTTTCTATTCAATGACATTTTGATTGCGGAAAAAAATAACAGTAATAGAGACATTTTGCATAAGGAGTTGCTTCTTTTGCAATCCTTTACCACTAAATAATTTCAGAATGTTACTTCAAATTCGCAATATTTTGTTTACAAAATATTTTTTCTTTTCCTACGGATTAATTTTGAAACGGAAACGTTATATGTAGGTATACGTTAAGTGTCATTAAACATTTGAAGTATTTGATACACGTGGAAAAACGTCGAGGCAATGAATTAGGGTGATATATAATGACTTGCTCATTGTCGGACAACATAATTGCAGCAAAAAGGCGTCTACAAATTTTAAAATCATATCATATGTTAAACATCACTTAAAGTACTTTAAGAGAGTCTTTTTTTTCCTAAAGTCCACATAAATATTGTGAAATAATTGAAAAGAACAACAAGATAGAAACTGTAAATTCAGTAAGAGAGACCTACGATTTATCTTAGTCAAAAAGCAACGTTTCTATCACTAGGGGCTTGCGCATTTGGCATTACGCTTATAGTGCTTTTTGTATAGTTTTTTTTATTATATGTAACCTACGTTTCCACATCAAAATATTAATTTAATAATGTATAAGGTTAATTGAAATGACATGATATGATATTTTAAACAATATTTTCAAAACACAGGAATTAGTACTTCCATTAGATAGCAATATAAAAATTTAAAAAAAAAGAAATGAGCTCTGTGCGGTATTTATATATAAAGATATACTAATATAATCTGTACTAAATGAAGTACTTTAAGACAGTCTATATTTCTATTTTAAATAAAGTACAAATAATTGGAAAGAACAACAAAACAAAAACCTGTTAACTCGTAAGTGAGACTTACGATTTAATTTAAACATCAACTTAGTCAAAAGTCATCAACATTTCTATCACGAGGGACATGCGCATTTGGTAATTACCGCATCTGAAGACAGCAATTTACATGTATAAAAAACGCTATCTTCCTCTCGTCATCCTTGAAATAGCTCCAATAGTGTTTTGTTATTTAGTTTTATCACATACGAGTCAAGATCTGTATATGCACTATTGCCTGCTGTAACAAAACCATATAATGATTCATAGATGAGGATAACATAAAAACATGCATTTATTTTCATATTTTATAAACATTATCATTAGTCATTAACATATATCCCATATTAATATCTGTAAAAGTAAATATAGATATAATATTTGACTAGATATTTATTTAATAATGCATACTGTTGATAGAAATTACATGATACGAGATTTAAAACAATATTTTCAAAACACAGGAGTTATTACTTCCATTAGATAGCAATATAAAAATCTGAAATTAATTGAAAAGGATGTAATGAGCTCTGTGCGGTATTTATTTATACAAAGAAATACTAACATGATCTGTAGTAAATGAAAAAAACACTTGAGAGTTTAATATGCAACAGAAATGTGATATGAAAGGTGGAAAAGCTGTAAGAAGTATCATATTTATGAAGTATTCTCTTATATAATATTAGTATTACGCAAATGTTCTCTTTTATTTCTAAAAGAAAACTCTATCCGGACGGTCAGTTTCAAATTGCAAGTCTACAGTGTAAGTCAAACTTTGGTCACATGAGAGCCCAGACCTGAGAATCAGTGTAAAGCTCCATTTCGTTTCAAAACATTCTTAGTAATGAAATGTTGTAACACTCTACATGTATATGTATTCAACAAATTTTACTTGGTATAATATTCTGCCAATACTATAAAAGTCGTTAAAATGATATAGAATAAATGCGTTATTATTATTAGTAGTAGTATTATTATTATCATTACTGTTATATCACATTTACAAATAATGTATATATCACCAATATGAAAGTTCTTTACATGGTATATCCCATGAATACAGATAATTACGATAACTGCTTTTCGGATTAACCAGAAATAAATATCAAATAAATATCAAAGTTCAGATATTTCCCAAAATAAGAAAAATATATATCATGTATATACTATTACACATTAAATAACTTAAATAACTTTAAGAATAAATACTGTTCTATATGAAGCGGCTACCTTGAGAAGAGCTTTACAAAGACATTGTGTTGTAGCAGACTTTTTGAAGCAAAGGCGTTTCCAAATCTCAGCAGGAACAAAGTTCCAAAGCTTTCGGACAGTTTCGAGTACCATGAAACTCGGTTCTAGTCTTTATTGTAATTAATGACAATGTGTCTTGTTATTTTACGTTTCTAGCGTCTGTACACTTCTATCATATTCCTTAAATAAGCTGTGGAAGTATCATGCAGAATGCAGTACTGTACCATGTATTTCACTGGTAATCAATATGGGCGCCTTCAGAACGTGCATAAAATGACTAATGCGGGGCGTCGGCTGCTTTGTTCTTTTAAATGTGGGTCTAGGAATGCCACTCATTTAAGCGTCATGGCAGTGTAATCTTGGCTAATGGTATCCAAGCCTGGTCCATATCCATAATCACCGCCCAAAAACTCTTTTCATAATGTGTTGATTTTATCACAAAGTAACAAATCTCTATCTCTACTGAAACTTCAGGAATATACTTTGGGTTAAGCTTATCAGCATTAACTTCAGCATATTGCAATGCATCTATGAGACCACTACAGATGTAACGTAGTTCAATATTTTAAGCCAAACTTGCTATTGGCTACAATTTATTTACAACAAATAAATGCCAAAACGTAGGTAATGCGATTAGAATTATGCTTATGCTTTGGTGTGAGAAGAATCAGTATTGTGCTTTAGCATTTTGCAAAATATCTGCGAGACATAGATGCAATTTAATTCTTCAACTCCAACCGCAGCTTCGAATGGCTTCAAGGACAAATTTTACTAGGAGTCGTCGGCATAGAAGTGACGAAGTATTACGTGACGCGTGCATTTGACACCAGTGGATAAAGTGTATATAATGTAGCTCTTTGGAACCCAGAACTGACCCTTTATAAACACTGTATTTTATCACACAGTCGTCGAAAACTCAGCTTCACGCACATTCTTTAACAGCGGAAGATATGTCGACATCCGTGCTTTGCTTTGTGACTCCGAAATGGTGTTCCAGGCGATGTAACAATGTATGGAAATCAGTGGTGTCGAAACTTGTAGATAGATCAAGTAGCACAATGAGTGTTACAGAATTCGGTCAAATGACTTAAGGGCGTTATTTGATACCTTTATCAATTTCTATATATGGACTGCAGTCTGCCACGCAGTTTGCTTTCATTTTGATATCACCACATTTTTAGATGCACGGCAGATCGGATACGGGCCTGTAGTGTTTGTGAATCACCTGGTTTCTTAAGAAGTGGTGTTATCCTCTTAAACTCCTTTTTTTAACGATGTGATTATAATGGAAATTGCAAAAAGCATATTTCACAGATAAATCATTCAGATGGGTTGAGTAAAATTATTATCACGTTCCGCCCAAAAGGTGTGACGAGAACTTCAGGATATAAACACACTACGAATGAAGTAATAGAAGTCCGTCGTGCATGCACTTATCATTACAACCATGAAAAACTACTTGAAATAATAATGAATTTAAATTGGGGTTTACAGATTGTGACTGAAATATGAGCTGGTCTTATTTTTGACAAGAAGCAAAGAAACAGTTTGAAATTCAAGAAATCTTTTGATATTTTATGCATATATCCGTTTTATACTGTTTCATTACCTCCGACCATGTTGTCAAAGAAATATAGAGGGATGCACTTTAGACTCCTGGAGGAAAGATGAAACAGCAGTACAAAATGAGTGTGCAAAGCAATTGGACTATTGATATATAACATTTATAAGTGTGCATTGATATGAGAAAAAAAAACACTATCTGAAAATCAACAACTTGTACACAAAAATTTATAATTAGTGAGGCTTTAAAAAATGCGAAAGTTTTAATAATTGTTACATATTACACGTTTACGAGGAGGAAAGTCAGCAATAGATATCTATGTTTGAAATATTCCGTGAACAGCGCTCTGAAAGTATTGTATTTTCGTTATGAGCACAAAGTCGTACTTCCCTGCCTTAAAGAACAACCATACTTTTCGACTTTCTAACGTACATTACAAAGGAAACGCGTGCCTGATATTTCATTTCTCATTGAGATTGGCGAAGCAATAACTTTTTGACGGCGTAAGTACTACTACATCCGGTATCTTTTAACCTTTACACACACATTAATAAATATGACATATTCAGAAATATTTCTCCTTTTTTTTCTCTAAAACGCAAATTCTCCACATATTGAAATGACCACACTGTTTGCATTTTGAAAATATCCTTTTTTTCATTTTCATTTTTGCCAATGCTGTGACAATCAATTATAGAAAACAATTTCATTTTCAGGCTGATTAAAAACAACTGATGAATTTAAAATTTGGAACACTAGTATTGACTTTTGACAAAATTATCATTGTTGTTTTTTTATCTGAAATATTTTTATTGGCCTGTTCTAGCACTATTGTTTTATTTCGTGATAGTCACTACATATTTTGAGAGATAGATTCTAGTTTAAATACAACTGATATGATATCAATGAACGAAATATAAGTGGGTATTAGATGTATACCAATCACACAAAGTTACTTACAGCTCGGCATTAACTGACAATGTATTCCTAAATTAATATCGCTATTTTTATGTAAGGTAATAACAGATTTGTAATTGTGGTTAAATATTATTCAAAATATGTTCATTATATTCGCAAATACATGTATGAACATTAATCTTTTCTGTTCCAGTTGTATCTGATATGTTCATACTGTTTGCATGGCGATCCGGTACATAAAATCAATGTTATCATGATAGTTTTCAGCCCGCCCGCTTAGCTCAGTAGATAGAGCGTTGATCCACGGATCACGGGGTCATGAGTTCGATCATTGGGCAGGGCGTATGTTCTCCGTGACTTTTTGATAAACGACATTGTGTCTGAAACCATTAGTCCTCCGCGTCTAATTCATGTGGGGAAGTCGGCAGTTACTTGCGGAGAACAGGTTTGCACTGGTACAGAATCCAGGAACACTGGTTAGGTTAACTGCCCGCCGTTACATGACTGAAATACGGTTGAAATACTGCGTTAAACCCAAAAGAAACAAATAAACGTTTCTGGATCTCGGCTTTCATGAAGATGTTTATTATATACCGCACTGAACGTTATGTACTAACCTGACATTCGGGTCCATTATTTTCATTCCTTTACTATATTTCGTGAATGGCTTCTAGTGCCATTCAAAACAGTTTGTGTTTAAATTTGTGACACATTTACTCGTTAGTCACTTTTCACGGAATATGAAGTTGTTTATCAGTGTTGAGTACAATTATTATACTGAATTCTACTGGACGAGTTAAGGACATTAATAATACATATTTGGACGAGGCGAATGCCGCCTAATATTGTTGTTTCCATTTAATAAACCCGTTGCACCTAATGAATTTGATAAAACTCTGAAAAGTGGTTGTTTTTATCAAATATGCCAGCAAGACAATACACTTGGCCTAAAATGTACCTGTACTAGAATGAATGTTACAGTTCATATTTCGAATTGTTTTATCAGCATCAATGCCATTTTCGTAATTGTAGCTGTTTTTGTCTGTGTAGTCAATAAGAATATAAGAAAATTTATATAACCCGCGAAGCGGGATAACAAAAAACGACAATTTTTCAAAATTATATACAACTTAGATTTATTATTTGCATCAACTTGGTAAACTTATGTATTTGTTTGAAAACTGTGATACAACAGTATCCGGTTTCTGTACTTAAATTATGGATAAAAGGTTAGGGTAGTTCTGCACGTTTGATAAACCGGGAGTGATGGAGTAACGTCATTTATCTGGAAAACGTAGAATAAAGCCTGGATTCGGCGGACGGAAATGAAAATCATTTTATGAATAAATGGCAATCCGCGACTAAATTTATTACAATGGCACTGTTACTATCTTTCTAAAGTTAAAATATGATACTAAAATATTTGACACGTTAAATAATGCAAAATAATGTCTGAAAATTAGCTTGAAATGTGCGGTTCTCTTTAATCATGGTCCAATATCTCAAAAATAAGCACACGGACCTATTCATTTTATTTCACCAAATTATAGACCATATATTTATTTAAGACTTTGAGAAGTTTCATTAAAATCTACATTGTAGAAATTTTCTTTTCGCGAAAATGTTATGAAAGTTGCGATTTTCCAATAGACTTCCATTATGAAAAATTGCGTGAGGTCCATATTTTTCAGATCAGTCAAGCAAAAAATCAATCTTTTTTATTTGCTGAATTTTCTAAGTATATTCGGAAGTTTTGAAAAATCAGGGTTTAATCAAATTCTACATTGTAGAAAAAATTTCGATACAAACGTGCAGAACTACCTTAAATGAGATTGTACGATAATAAATAGCCATGTTAACTCAAATATCAACATTAATGTTTCCGAATGAAGTACGGCATAACTGTTAATATCTTATTTCGAAATTCACAAGTGGTTGCATTTTTCTGCCACAGCAGTAGCAAAGTCTTGTTTATTTTATTTTAAAATTTTAAAACTATATATTGCATTTAAATAGATATTTGGAAACTGTTTTCTCATTATTTTCAGAAATATATATAAACAGGTATTGACGTTAATGACTTCAATTTACGATTAACCAGACAAAAAATGAGAAATAATCACGTTTTACCGATTGATAATGTCATTATTATGATGAAATGTTTTATATGGAAGTTTTGTTAATATTCTGAAATCTGGATACTTCTCATACTATTTGTGTAAAATTTGCAAAAACATAATTTCTCAAAACCAACGCCTCCCGCACAAAAAAAAAGTTATCTAAAAATATCATAATAGGCGCTAAATGAATTGCCCGGACTAAAGAAGCTTGTTTTTCTCTCTAGAGTACATTTATCTATATTTTTATAAAAATCTAAAATGAAGAACTGTTTTCTTTGAAGTAGTATTGTTCCAAAAGCCAATAAATCTTCAAGAAGTATGGTAAGTTGAAAATACTTGTTACTGCCTGTAGAAACAAAAACAGATATTTAGATGACAGATGATAAGCCAAGAACAAGTTTTCTCCTTTGATTCGTTGCGTGTTTTATCAGATTGATCAGACAAAGCAACATCACTTATATCATTTTAACATACACTGTGGTAAACAAACCACCAACCAGGAAACGAGGGTAAAGTGCTGCTTTCAGTACAACAACGAAATACTGTTTTCAATCTTATAAAACTGTACAAGATACATTAACATCAAACCTAAGCAAATACAAATATAACAGAAAGGAAATGTTTCGCCAGACCCACAATTTGGTTATTTTTGCAAACATTACAGATTCCTTCTTAGTTTAAGCTGTTTTCTTATTCGTCGTTTACACTTGTTTACTGAATTTCTCGTGCACATATAACCGCTTCAATGTCCGTTCAATAAACTAAAATCTTTGGCTATACGATAATTATAGTTTGTATGTTTATCTTTGGCCTCGCTCAGTCTTTTTACACATACATTATTTGTTTGACTTTCAGATATATATAATATTTGTCATTTATTGTCTCAATAATCACAGTTTATTCATTATACATGTATATTACAGTATTAATATATTCCTCTCATGCGTCATCGTTTAACCTGCAATACTGATTTTTGTTCTTTTCAAGAGAAATTTATATTTCAAAATAATATGAAAATGTTAGAAAATCTGCAGTTATAAAATGTTTACCGTATTTCTCGTGCACATGTAACCGCTTCAATTTCAGTTTTATAAACTAAAATCTTTGACTATACGATAATCATAGTTGGTATGTTTATCTTTGGCCACGCTGAGTTTTAGCAACGTTGTTACACACACATTATTTGTTTGACTGTCAGATATATAACGTTTGTCCTTTATTTTCGTTGTCTTTTCATTGTCCTTTGTTATCCTTGCAATAAACATTTAATATGTATCCCATTTCCTGAGTGGAAATATTGCTTTCACCGAACTGTATAACTGCCAGACTGCTCATAGGATTGGATATCTGGATAATTAATCCCCCGCCGTGGCGGAGGGATTATAGGAATGGTCTGCGTCCGTTCTTCCGTCCGTCCGTCCTTCCGTCCGTAACAAAATCGTGTCCGGTCCATATCTCCTAAACCCCTTGAAGGAATTTCATGAAACTTGGGTCAAATGATCACCTCATCAAGACGATGTGCAGAACTTATGAATCAGCCTTGTCGGTTCAAGGTCAAGGTCACAACTCAAGGTCAAAGGTTTGAGCCTGCCATTTTGTGTCCGCTCTATATGTCCTAAACCCCTTGAAGGAATTTTATAAAACTTGGGTCAAATGATCACCTCATCAAGACGATGTGCAAAACCCATAAGTCAGCCATGCCGGCTCAAGGTCAAGGTCACAACTCAAGGTCAAATGTTTGAGCCTTCCATTTTGTGTCCGCTCTATATCTCTTAAACCCCTTGAAGGAATTTTATAAAACTTGGGTCAAATGATCCCCTCATCAAGACGATGTGCAAAACCCATGAGTCAGTCATGCCGGCTCAAGGTCAAGGTCACAACTTAGGGTCAAAGGTTTGAGCCTTCCATTTTGTGTCCGCTCTATATCTCCTAAACCCCTTGAAGGATTTTCAACCGACGGGTCAAACGATCACCTCATCAAGGCGATGTGCAGAACTTATGAGTCAGTCATGTCGGCTTAAGGTCACAACTGAAGGTCAAAGGTTTGAGCCTTCCATTTCGTGTCTGCTCTATATCTCCTAAACCCCTTGAAGGAATTTTATAAAACTTGGGTCAAATGATTACCTCATCAGAACGATATGCAGAAATTATGAGTCAACCATGCCAGCTCAAGGTCAAGGTCACAACTACGGGTCGAAGATTTGAGCCTTCCATTTGGTGTCCACTCTGTATCTCCTAAACCCCTTGAAGGATTTTCATCAAAATTGGGTCAAATGACCACCTCATCAAGAACTCATGAGCCAGCAATGTCAACTCAAGGTCAAGGTCACAACTGCAGGTCAAAGGTTTCAGCTCTGTATCTTCTAAACTCCTTGAAAGATTTTCATGAAACTTGGGTCAAATGATCACCTCATCAAGACGTTGTGCAGAATTTATGAGTCAGCCATGTCAGTTCTAGGTCAAGGTCACAACAAAAATCAAAGGTTTACCCTTTCACTATCCATAGCAGTGGCGGGGGATTTAGCTGTCTTTCAGACTGCCTTGTTTATTAGACGACTGTGTGCGTTTACATGTGTATGTGCGCATATTGTCAATCTAAATTTCGGTAAACAAATTAAACTATATTCATTTTGTTTTATCAACTCAATAATCAATTTATTCATTAAAAATATATATTACAGTACAGATTTATATTTCCCGTGCATCATCGTTTAACCTGAAATTATAATTTAGTACCAGAATAAATTGACTTGATATTATATAACGGGTATATACATTTTCCTTTTAAATAGACTACTAGTATTGCAAAACCGGGAAAAATCCAGTGCTATATTATGATTATTAAAAACTCCAAAAAAATCAAGTTAATTTCAGAATTAAAACTGAAAGTTAAAACTGAAAGGTTTTGATTTATAAGTTTGGGTCTTTGCTCTGTATTAATCCGTATCGCACAGTGATAGAATGAACGTTTAACAAACTTACTGCATTAACTCAATATTTTATTAAGTTTAATCAGCCATACTATATTGAGAAAGACTCTATAAAAATTGCGACGTTTAAAAGAAAAGGCTGCACAAATAAAATAGCGATAATTTGCTCAACTAACTTTTCTCGCTGGCAGAGAGACTTGATACATCTCTGTAGTACGTTAATTGGCTGAAGCTGAATAAAAGAAATTGCTAGTTATGTCACATGATATCTCTGTATTACTGTGTTAAATGTGTTTGCCTGTAGTTAACAGTAGCTGCGAAGCGTCTGACTTCATTGTCAAGTTTAAGTAGGAAATAGAGACAATGCAGAAGAATTTCCTGAACGTGATACTATTATGGATTTATCAATCGAATATGGTAAGTTTATTTGCTTTATTGGTAACTTTGCTATTAACATGTATATTAAAATTATATGTATAATTTTCATTATTTCAATTAATTGCCAGAGCGTATATATTTGTAATTTACTGGTAGCCTTTATGATTTCATACCTATGTTTTGATGCAATGAAAACGATAAGTTATTATTTTTTGGAAAAGATAATTTTTGAAAGTTAATTGCTGCAGAACTTGTCTTTTATATTGCATTTATTATTCATTTCCCGTTCCAGTCTAACATATATTTTGAAATATTTATTTCGTTTTCCCTTTTTTTAAATCATAGAATAAATACGTTTCTTAAAAGCTATATTTATTATACTATAAATATCAAATTAGTATACATGCATTTAAATATGATTTCTATTTCACGAGCGTTTTTATTTCAATGCCATTTTGATTGCAATAATAGAGACATTTCACAAAGGAGTTGCTTCTTTTGTAAATCCTCTACCACTAAATAAATTTAGAATGCTACTTCAAATTCGCAATATCTTTTCTACAAAATAGTTTTCTTTTCCTACGGATTAATTTTGAAACGAAGACGTTATATGTAGGTATACGTGAAGTATCATTATACATTTGAAGTATTTGATACACGTGGAAAAACGTCGCGGCAATGAATTAGGGTGATATATAATACTTTGCTCATTGTAGGACAACATAATTGCAGCAAAATGGCGTCTACAAATGTAAAAATCATGTGATAAACATCACTTAAAGTACTTTAAGACTTTTTTTATATTTTTCTGAAGTCCACATAAATATTTTTGAAATAATTGAAAAGAACAACAAGACAAAAACCTGTAAACGTAGTAAGTTAGACTTACACGATTAAACATAGACATCAACTTAGTCAAAAATCATCAACATTTCTATCACTAGGGACTTGCGCATTTGGTAATTACCGCATTTGAAGACAGAAACTTACATGTATAAAAACGCTATGTTACTCTCTTCTCTAATAGTTTTAATAGTGTTTTGTTATATAGTTTTTATCTGAGTCAAGAGTTGTATTATGATGTATTATTTCTTGTTGTAACAAAACCATATAATGATTAGTAGATGAGGATAACATACAAACATGCATTTCCTTTCATTTTTCATTACATTACTATTAGCCTTTAATATATACCGTATTAATATCTGTAAATGTAAATATAGATTTAATA
Organism: Mercenaria mercenaria; assembly: GCF_021730395.1. NCBI lineage: Eukaryota > Metazoa > Mollusca > Bivalvia > Venerida > Veneridae > Mercenaria > Mercenaria mercenaria. Next base: position 22,870,677 of record NC_069368.1, on the reverse strand, counting down.
TGTGACCTACGTTACCACATCAAGCTATTAATTTAAGAATGCATACTGTTAATTGAAATGACATGATACTAGATTTTAAAAAATAATTTTAAAACACAGAAGTAAGTACTTCCATTAGATAGCAATATAAAAACTGAAATTTATATAAAATAAGTAATGAGCTCTGTGCGGTATTTGTTTATAAAAAATATTAATATAATATGTACTAAGTGAAAACAAACACTTGAGGTCTTAGTCCGCAACAGAAATGTGATACAAAATGGTAAAAATAGCTGTACTAAATATCATATATTTATGAAGTATTCACTTATAAAGTATTAGTATTACACATACGTTCTCTTTTGTTTTTAAAAGAAAATGAAATCTTGAGAACTCTGTCAGGACGGTCAGTTTCAAATTGCAAGTCTACAGTGTAAGTCAAACTTTGGTCACACGAGAGTTCAGACCTAAAAATCAGTGTTAAGTTTCGTTTCAAAACATTCTGTAGATTTAAGACTTGTAATGAAATGTTGTAACATGCTACATGTACATGTATTCAAAAAATTTTACTGGGTGTAAAATTCTGCCAATACTATAAAAAATATGCATAATTATTATTATTATTATTATTATTATTATTATCACATTTACATATCACCAATTTGAAAGTTCTTTACATGATATATCCAAAAATACAAATAATTACGAATACTGCTTTTCAGATTAACCAAAATACAGAAATTTACCAAAACAAGACAAATATATTATTATAATATTGCACATTAAATAACTTTAAGAATAAATACTGTTCTATATGAAGCGGCTACCTTGAGAAGAGCTGTACAAAGACATTTGGTTGTAGCAGACTTTTTAAAGCAAAAGTGTATCAGCTTTCATAATCTTAGCAGGGACAAAGTTCCAAAGCTTTGGGGCAGTGAACGAACAGTTTCGAATACCATGCAACTTAGTTCTAGTCTTTAAAACCATTAATGACGCTGTGTCTTGTTATTTTACGTTTATAGCGGGTGTAAACTTCTTTCATATTCTTTAAATAAGCTCGGGAGGTACCATTTAGAACTCAGTAATGTACTGGTATTTCACTGGTAATCAATGGTACTCCTTCAGAACGTGCGTAATAGGACTAATGCGGGAGGTCAGCTACTTTGTTCAATCATTTAAGCGTATCGGCAGTCTAATCTTGACTAATGGTAACCAAGCCTGGTCCATATCCTTAAGCACTTCCCAAACATTCTTTTCATAATGTGTTGATTTTATCAAAGAGTAACAATTCTCTACTTAAACGTCAGCAATATACTTGGAGTTAAGCTTCGATGTGAGCAGAATTGCTGCTTGTTTATCGGCATTGAGCTTCAGAATATTGCAATGCATCTGTGAAACAACTATAGATGCAATGCAGTTTCTTATTTTAAGCCACAGCTGCTATTGGTCCAAATTCATTGAAAACAATTAATTACCAAAATGTCAGAAATGGGCTTAGAGTTATGCTTTGGTGTGAGCAGCATCAGCATTGCGCTTTAGCATGTTGCAATACATCTGAGAGACCATTCACCGAGACAACCATAGATGCAATGTAATTCCTCACTTCTAACAACAGCTTCTAATGGCTTCAAGGACAAGTTTTACTGGGAGTCATCGGCATAGAAGTGATAAGGTAGTACGTGACGTCTACATTCAATGGTTTAAGTGTATATTAGTAGCTCTTGGGGACCCAGGTACACTGTATTCCATCAACACTGACAATAACTCAGCATCATGCACATTGATTAAAAGCGGTAATGTAGATATGGCGACATCCATGCATGTGCTTTGTCTGTGACTCCGAAATGGTGATTCAGGCTATGTAACAGTGTTTGGAGATCAGTGGTGTCGCAACTTGTAGACACATCAAGTAGCACAAGAAGTGTTACATAATTCGAAATGGAAGACGTCATTTAGTACCTGTATCATTCCAACTGTTGAGAGAAATTTTCTGTATATGGAATTCAGTCTGCCATGAATTTGGTTTTCATTTTAATATCTTTCTACGCGCACCTACTACTTTTTTTAATATACGGCAGATTGGACACGAGTCTGTATCGTAGCGTTTGAGAATATTTGGTTCAACGCCTGGTTTCTAAGGAGTGGTGTTATCCTCGCACTCATAAACTGCTTTTTTCCGTTGATATATTTATAATGTTTTTTTAAAAATCATGAAAAAAGCTTTATTTCACACATAATCATTCTAATGAATCTCTTGGAATCCGTTGAGTAATATTCTTATCACGTTCCGCCTAAATGATGTGACGAGAATTACAGGATATAAACACACTACGGATGGAGCAATAGAATTCCGTCGTGCATGCACTTATCATTACAGACATTGTGACAAGTTACTTGAAATCATGACGATTTTAAAAGGGGGTTTACAGATTGTGACTGAAATACAAACTGGTCATATTAGCGATAAGAGGTAAAAAAAATAAAAAATTTGAAATTCAAGAAATCGTTTGATATTTTATTCATATATCCGTTTCTTATACTTTCATTACCTCCGACCATGTTGTCAAAGAAAATATAGAGGGTTGCACTTTAGACTCCTAAAGGAATTAATAAAGAGCAGTACAAAACTGAGTGTGCAAAACAATTGACCTATTGATGCAACGTAAGTGTGCATTAATATGAGAAAAAAAATCGTTACAGTATCTAAATATAAAAAAAAATCTTGCCCTTGTACACAAAAATAGAATAACTGGGGCTTTGAAAAAATGCGCAAAATGTTAATATTGATACATCTTTATGGGAGGAAAGTCAGCATTTATGTTTGAAACACGCCGTGAACGGCGCTTTAAAAAGTGTCGTATTTTCGTTATGTGCACATAGTCACGCTTACGGAGAATGTATAACGGAACGAAAGTTGTTAATTGTCACGAGTCCGTTCCTTAAAGTACAGCCATACTTTTCGATTTTCTCACGTATATTACAAAGTTAACGCCTGTCTAATATTTCTTTTCTCATTGACATTGGCAAAGTTGAAACTTTTTGACGGCGTGAGTAGTACTTCATCCGGTTTATTTTAACCTTTACACACACACATTAAAAGATATGACAAATTTAGACATATTTCTTCGTTTTTTTGACACTAAAATGTAAATTCTCCACACATTAAAATGATCATTTAGTTTGCATTTTAAAAATGGTGATTATTATATTTCATATAAAATATCCTTTTCATTTAAGAAATAATAATAGCAAAAGAGTGTTTAACACTATTTATGAACAATGGGCGGTTATACGTCGGGCGTAATAATTTCTCGAGGGTGCAGCCCGAGTGAAATTATTTGTATGACGTATTACCGCCCGAGTGTATAAATAGTGTTAAAACACGGTTTTGCTACAAATTATTTCGATTCTAATATTCCCTTAATCTAAAACAGTAGATTAAATATAAAATCGCTCTTTCTTGGTCGCAACAAAAACTTTGACGTCACCGCAGGTTAACGTGACATCATTCTAGCGTAAGCGGGTTTTAACAGAAACAAACATGTGTTAACAGTAATATGCATTATGTTTAAAATAGTACACACTGTATACATGTATAGATAATACAGAATAAATGTGTACTACAAATAAAAAAATCTGGCCGGGTTTTTAACAATCACCTGTTACTGCATGGCATTTAATGATGAATGTAGTTCTATATACAAACTTGATTTATATATTTAGTTAAGTTAAATACATTTGTTGATGATTTTATACACTTGAAGTAAGTATCTAAATATAAAATGTTTTAGTGAAAGATGACCATTGGGTATCTTTAAGTGAGATAGCTTATCACGATTAGACCTCGTAAAATGTTACCAGCACGCTTTTTTCAATTTTGTTCCCTTGTCCAGGTCAACATATCAAACTGCACGTTCATTATAAACAATAGCACTAAGATGTAGAATGAACAGGAACGAGATTGATTCATTTTTATCCGAATCAGATTTATTTTTTGCATGAACTTGATAAACTCATGTATTAGATTGTATACGGTATAACTATATGATACAACAGTATCCAGTTTCTGTACTAAATTATGAGCAAGAGGTTTAATAAGTTTGTACGATAATAAATAGCCATGGTAACTGAAATCAACATTAATGTTTCCGAATGAAGTATGTAAAAATATTGTAAACAAATGAGCAATACTGATTTTAGAATACTCGTTCCGGTAACCATACGGTCACTTTTTTTCCACTTAGGTAATGTGAGACTTTTTTTATTTCGTTTAAACGAAATCATTTCGTTTAAACGAAATAACTAATTCGTTTAAATGAAATGATTTCGTTTAAACGAAATAACTAATTCGTTTAAACGAAATGATTTCGTTTAAACGAAATAAAAAAAAGTCTCACATTACCTAAGTGGAAAAAAGTGCGTAACATGTCACTTTAGGGGCACTGTACACACGCGTGTATTTTATCATGCATTTTTTTGCACAAATTGTGATCATTTTACGACTGAAGTTTATTTTCTGACTCAGTTTGCATATTAAGATGTTGTGAGATTATATAAATACGAGACTCGTTTTCTCACTGATAAACCAGGGAAAAGTGGAAAAGGCATTTTTTGTCTTGTATTATGATGCTGAATGTGTGTGCGCGCAGTTTGGAACGAAATCTGATACATCATTTTGGCAAAATTATAAGTCTTCATTCAGATAGGTTACTGCTGTATGTTTAAAAGCTAAGTGTCGGTAAAAGGTTAAAAGAAGGAAACCACTATTACGGATTTTTACTGGTGCTAGACCTCATTCTTTAACCACTGCCATGTTCATTACTACAAGAAATAATACTCCTCGCCAGAATAATTCATTAAACTACAGGAGCACATTGTAATACACAGAAATGCTCAAGACCAAACCCATGGAACCATTAAAGTGCGCACTCGGTGACTGCAGAAGCTGGGACACAACGCAAGTCACAATTAAGAATACGAAAAAACAGGACAGGGGTCAGTTTTTATCACAACCAGTGCGACCGTTGGATTTAAGAGCTAATTGTCATAGAGTCACTCATCTATGCCGTCATCATCGTCCACGTAACGGCCAACTTAAAAGGGCTGAACACTAAACATTGTTTCCAAATATCTAAGGACCTCTTTGCTTCTGACAGAATAAATGAAATGGGGGGAAATGTTATTAATTGGTGCTTGAATCCGATTAATAATCTTTAAAGACTCAGCTAAGCATTCAACAGCTGGTTCTCTGATGTAAGTGTATATGTTCTATACAAAACTTATTAGTGACAATTGACCTATATTTCGATTATTTTTACAACTTGTCAAGGGCTTATTATTGTTAATATTTGTATGAATTGTTTGTTGCATTAAAGCCTCATTTCCGATGTTAATAGGTTCATCTGCAATGCTAAGTTTTCTGATTGTTTTGCAAATAATTGTTACTAAATATAGACGGTATATCTATAATTAGTTGCTGTCTCCATAATGATGGGTGCACGCCTTCTTATGTACTCTACTTAATGACAAATGATTAAAAAAAAATAGATCCAGCAACGTCCAGAGTAGTAAAAAACGTCCTCTTCAGACTACTCGACTATCAGGGGAAAATGCCTATTTCTATTAGGTTTTGCGACTTCAGATTAAATTGTGAGCATTGTTGAAAAAGCTGTATCGATAATGTAGAAACATTGTTGCACTTTCCATTATCAAACTGAGTCTGCTGTTATTTTTCTTGGTTGTTCTATGCTTCAGAAGATCTTCTTATAGACTTCATTATCATCAACACCTTAGCAAGACTAACGGCTAGGGGTAACTCATACATCTGAAACTTTTAATGAATTCTGCATGGTTGAACCCTTAATTTCATGAACTTTCTTGTATATGGAATAGCCAGCTGTCACTACATATATAACGGCATAAAATTAATTTAAAACAGGTATTAAAATCTTGTTACATGGTCCACTAGAAAAGGGAATACTGTATGAATTGCAGTACAATTTTATCTGCTCTAGCTGCAGGTCTTGTTAAACAAGAGGGCCAAGATGGCCCTAGGTCGCTCACCTGAAAAACACACTATAACAGTGTAAACATGTTTAACCTAGTGATTTCATGGAAACAAATAGTTTGGCCAATTTTCATTAAGATTGGACTAAAAATGTGGTCTCGAGTTTAAACAAGTATTTTCTTAGATATGACCTAGTGACCTAGTTTTTGACCCCAGATAACCAATATTCGAACTTGACCTAGATTTTATCAAGGCAATCATTCTGACGAAATTTCATGAATACAGTCTCTGTCACATACACAAGGTTTTTCTTTGATTTGACCTAGTGACCTACTTTTTTCCTCAGATGACCCATATTCAAAATCGACCTATATTTCATCAAGACAATTATTCTGACATAATTTCATGAAGATCAATTGAAAATACAGCCTCTATTGCATACAAAAGGTTTTTCTTTGATTTGACCTAGTGACCTAGTCTTGTACCTCAGTTGGCCCATACTCAGACTTGACCTAGATTTTATCAAGGCAATTATTCTAACCAAATTACATGAAGATCAATTAAAAAATATAGCTTCTATCGCATACACAAGGTGTTTCTTTGATTTGATCTAGTGACCTAGTTTTTGACCCAAGATGACCCATATTCGAACTTGACCTAGACTCTATCAAGGCAATTATTCTGACCAAATTTCATGAAGATCAATTAAAAAATACAGCCTCCATCGCATTCACAAGGTTTTTCTTTGATTTGACCTAGTGACCTACTTTTTAATTCCAGATGACCCATATTCATATTTATCCTAGATTTTATAAAGGCAATTATTCTGACCAAATTTCCTAAAGATCAATTGAAGAATACAGTCTCTATCGCATACACACGGTTTTTCTTTGATTTGACATAGTTTTTGGCTCCAGATGACCAATATTCAACCTCGACCTTGATTTTATTAAGGCAATCATTTTGACCAAATTTCAAGAAAATCAATTGAAAAATACAGTCTCCATCGCATACACAAGCTTTTTCTATAATATGACCTAGTGGCCTAGTTTTTGACCTCAGATAATCAATATTCAAGCTCTACCTAGAGGTTAGAGACCACCAATTGTTTTCCAATAGACTTAAATTGTAACATTATGGCGTGTACGGCCTTCCATACATCGAAATATGTATATCTAATTGCAAGTTTTTCAAGAACTATCTTAGTTCTACCAAAACATCGGACGAAAAACATATTAATAGTGATATTTTATTTAAGTAATTTTCGTGTGAATGAGATGACCCCCTGTTTACATCATTGACATGGTGGGAGAAATTCGTTTGATAAAACTTTTTTTCAATACACATAAAATATAGCAAATTTTGTAAAACTGTATAATAAAATACTGTAAATGCAGTGAAAGAATATCAATTTTGAAAAAATAATCACTTCCTGGGTTTGTTTACATGATTGACCAATCAGAACGCACAGACGTTACCTTATTCCCAGGTATACACTTACCCCATTCCCAGTTAGTTCCCTGTACTTTTTTAAATTGGTGGTCTCTGACCTAGATTTTATCAACGCAATCATTCCGAACAAATTTCATGAAGATCAATTGAAAAATACAGCCTCTGTCGCATACAAAAGGTTTCTTTGATTTGACCTAGTGACCTAATTTTTGACCCCAGATAAACCATTTGCGAAATTCGCCTAGTTTTCATCAAGGTTATCATTTTGAAAAAATTTCATGAAGATCAGTTGAAAAATACAGCCTCTATTGCATACACAAGGTTTTTCTTTGATTTGACCTAGTGACCTAGTTTTTTGACCCCAGATGACCCATTTTCAAACTCGGCCTAGATTTTATCAAGGTTATCATTCTGAACAAATTTCAAGAAGATCAATTGAAAAATACAGCCTCTATCGCATACACAAGGTTTTTCTTTCATTTGACCTAGTGACCTAGTTTTTGACCCCAGATGACCCATTTTCAAACTGAGCCTAGATTTTATCAAAGTAATTATTCTGACCATAATTCATGAAGATCAATTGAAAAATACAGCCTCTATCGCATAAACAAAGTTTTATTTTTATTTGACCTAGTGACCTAGTTTTTGACCACAGATAACCCATTTTCGAATCGGCCTAGATTTTATCAAGGTAATTACTCTGATTAAATTTCATGAAGATCAGTTGAAAAATACAGCCTATATCGCATACACAAGCTAAATGTTGACAGACGACGGACGCCGGATATCGAGCGATCACAAAAACTCAACTGAGCATTGCTCAGGTGAGCTAAAAATATAATAGGTAAGACATTTTAGTGCCAATGTTCTTTTTTTGTAGTCATAATTAAGACTTGGCTCTCAAGAATGTTTGCGGAAATAGTTCTTTTCTTAGTCAAACGACCGTATCAATTTTGTAGTGTTATCATCTCTCTACATTCAGACAGTATTCCACTCCCATATAAATCTAATAGAGTTTTTCCTAGTAAACATAGTGCATCAGGTACTGAAAAATATGTAACCATTAATAATAAAAAATGATATTCACCTTTATATGTCCCATGAATTTGATTACGCATGACACGCCATGAGAAAACCAACATAGTGACTTTGCGACCAGCGCAGTCTGGATCAATGATGTTTGCTTTCAAAGCTTATTGCAATTAGAGAAATCGTTAGTGAACGGCATGGACCAGACTGCGTGGATGCTGGTCGGAAACGCACTATGTTGGTTTTCTCATGGCGCGGCTCAAATAATTTAACTTTTCAGTGTCATCCTTTTTCCATTATGCATTTGAAGCCATTTCATGTTCAGATTTGTGTTTGTTTGTTTTTTTGGGGCAGTTGTTTCTGGAATTTCATTCACTTGCCTCTTATCAACTAATTATTTACCAATGTGTTGCTTGTCAACGTGGGTGGTACGTTAGGCAAAACTGACGAAATAGAGCATGTCCTAATCTGTAAGTCAAGACTTAAGATTTACGAAATCAAGGAATAGCATCGTACACACAATAATATTTGGCTGTATTAATGGATCGTGATAAATTTTTTTAACGGTACTTGGTAAAATCCAAAAACAAGTAAAGCAGGTGTATTATCCGATAAATGGTATTAATTTGTATATTTTGGTATTCTTAGGCCTAACTCTAAATACGATGCGATATTTTATAACAGATTTGTAATCTAGTGGATATTATGTCGATTCTCTATTCTTTTTATGTTTGTATGGTGCAGGTTCGAGCCCTTCATTTTTATTAACCTTCATAATGCTTTTAACGATCATCGCAACTTTGGTTTCATTTTCCTTGCAAGAGTTTTCTTTATTCATTTTGCAATGTTAATAGATTCAATGTCTATTCTAATACGAGATCCTCTGGAAAATGTCAATAAGTACTCAGTATAAGTGCATGAAAAAGTCATGATACAAATAGTTTTACCTGTATTCCTTCCTAAGGTAAAAATAATGCTGGAAAACAAGCAGCTCGTCCTGTATTCGAACCAGCACCGTAAGCTTACAAATCATATGTGCTAACCACTAGACCACGCCGCTACTTACATTGGTTTTGCGATATAAGATATTTGTCATATAATGTGTCCACCTGATTCCCTATTTCATTGTTATGGGTTGACCCGGTATTACTAAATAAAGGACACAGTTATCGCGTTTTGTTAATACATCTTAAATTTAATTGGTGTTGTACAACAAAAACATACCGTCTGTTGAGGGCTTAAATTCTAGAAAGACTCTCCGATATTAGAATGCTTTCTTTCTTGACTTTAATTTCGTGCAGATACCGCCTTTTGATTTACTGTTATTAAGCGCTTTTTTACCTCACACCACGTGCTCTTACCATAAACCAGCTTTACCAGTAGATCACAGTGGAAAAATGATTTTTACGGGTAATAGATACAATTTATCACTTTCACCGTATGCGCTTTGATTTTCTAGAATATTAAAGTATGCATAAAATTATTTCAAAATGTCAGCAGACGACATGCTAACCATTTCTTATTTTTATGTCACTGTAAATCGAGCAACTGGAAATGAGATGACATATTTCATTTATCTATGAAATTAGCAATTGCGCAATAAGTGCTTTAATATCAGAAAAAATGTTAGAAATTTAGAAATTATCATCAAAATGCTACATATTTTTTTACAGTCTAAAACCATTTCATGGAATAACGCGGAATGCTTGAAATGACGCAATTATGTATTCCCTAACGTGATTTTATGATTTTCTACCGACAGATGTCGCAGGCATACAACTGAACAATGACTTGTTATAGCGATGTTATAGCAATGTTATTTTTTTTCCCCCATTTTTCTGCGTTTAGTAGGTTCTCTTGTATGGAAACAGTATTTTACTAGATGCAAATAATGCAAGATAAACATTTTTAACCAAGCTATATGTAAGCGAACTGATCCAATTTAGCTAATATTCTTAAAACAGTAAAAAAAAATAACATTAGAGATACTCTCGCAGAATAAACAGTGTATTCTGGATAAATGAATACAAGAAAGCATCACTTCTACATCATTACTGTTAAGGTAGAGGACCTGCAATGACAGTCGGGTCGGTATTTTCCGTTCAATTTCTTATACTCCGTATGGGATTTCGGCATTCTCCAACTGTTAAGTAAAACTTTATGACATGACCGAGGTATACCGAAGTAGTACCGGATACGGAAATTGCTAAATTTTATCATGGGTCCAATGCCGAAACTATACAGATCTTATGTTAAAACTTTATTTTGCAAGTGTCAAGTGTGCCTACCGGTCTCCCGTTTCAGAAATTTCAGCGACAATTGAAGAGCTGATCAATTTAAATCTTCCAAGGAAGAATAAAACCATATCTAAGTGAGGTCTGTTTAGTTCCTGGAATCAGGTATACAAAAACAAATTAAGTACATTTAGTTTACACTCATTTGTCTGTAAATGATATAAAACGAAAATCTGATGAAAAATCATCAGAATAATATCAAAGTTTCGACACCAAATGAATCAATGTGCTCATTACGTAATTTCATACCAGGTATACATATGATGCAGATACAAGTTAGTATTTTCCTTTCTCAGTTCCATATAAATAGATTATTGTTCAGTTTTATATAACACCAGTTTGCACGATTCCACTTCTCTTCTGAATATGACTTCATACAACTCTCATTCAAGAATGAAACAGGTTCAAAGACTCGTTTTTTACAATGACTTCAAGCTTCTGCATATCCAAATGGACTGAATCATTCATTACATTGTTTTTCATGGGCTTACCTAGGTAAATATTTGCCTGTCTGACGTTACAGACTTGAGGCAAGTGTAAGCAAACAACTTACAACTTTTTGTAAATGAGACACTAGGTCTTTCTGTACGTTTACATCTAAAGGTTTGCAGGGCAAGAGGGCAGTAACGTTGCTTTGAATAATCTTTCAGACGTTTCTCTGCTTTATATCGTGTTGAAGTGTTTATTTTTTGGTTTCTGCAATAGTTGCATGTAAGCCTTTGATGAGAAACATCGCCCTCTGTATACTTAAAATCTTAATTTGCAATCCTGAGAATTGTAAGCAATATTATACACTATTACAGCACTTTTTGGCCAAGTCACTTTCCTTACTGATTTCAAGAACTCATTCTAGTCAATCTTTCATAATCTTTACAAATTGTTCAAGGGTGTTTGTCCTATTTTGAAAACGAAATAATCATTATGCGAAATTACCATATAGTCAGAGCGGAAATATTAGCAGGTATATTTCCTGACTTGTAATACATTCGCTGATTATGACATTGTTTTAAGATTTACTCTAAAATGTTGTGGTATTTTTAGCTCACCTGAGCACAAAGTGCTCGGGGTGAGCTATTGTGATCGCTCACCGTCCGGCGTCCGTCCGTCGTCCGTACGTCGTCCGTCCGTCCGTCCGTCCACACTTTCCTTTAAACTACATCCCCTCCTAAACCAACAGGCCAATTTTGATGAAAGTTCACAGGGATGTTCCTTGGATGGTCTTCTTTAAAAAATTTCAAAGAATTGAATTTCATGCAGAACTCTGGTTGCCATGGCAACCAAAAGGAAAAACTTTAAAAATTTTCTTCTCCAAAACCAGAAGTCCTAGAGCTTAGATATTTGGTGTGAAGAATTGCCTAGTGGACCTCTACCAAGTTTATTCAAATCATGATCCCGGGGTCAAAATTGACCCCGGCCCAGGGGTCACTTGATTTTACATAGGAAAATCTTTAAAAATCTTCTTCTCAAAAACCAGAAGCCCTAGAGCTTAGATATTTGACATGTAGCATTGCCTAATGAACCTCTACTAAAGTTTTTCAAATCATGACCCCGGGGTCAAAATTGACCCCGCCCCAGGGGTCACTTGATTTTACATAGGAAAATCTTCAAACATTTTCTAAATATAAACCAGACGGTCTAGGGCTTAGATATTTGACATGTAGCATTGCCTAGTGGACCTCTACAAAATTTATTCAAATCATGACCCCTGGGGTCAAAATTGACCCCGCCCCAGGGGTCACTTGATTTTACATAGGAAAATCTTCAATTTTTTTCTAAAAATAAACCAGAAGGTCTAGATCTTAGATATTTGACATGTGACATTGCCTAGTAGACTTCTACAAAATTTGTTCAAGTCATGACCCCCAGGGTCAAATTGACCCCGCCCCATGGGGTTACTTGATTGTACATAAAAAAATCTTCAAAATTTTCTTAAAAAAAACCCAGAAGGCCTAGAGCTTAGATATTTGACATGTAGCATTGCCTAGTGGACCTCTATAAAAGTTGTTCAAATCTTGACCCCCCCACCCCCCTCAGGGTCAAATTGACCAAGCCCCAGGCGTTACTTGATTGTACATAGGGAAATATTCATAAATTTGCTAAAAACAAACCAGAAGGCCTAGATCTTAGATATTTGATATGTAGACTTCTACAAACTTTGTTCAAATCATGACCCTCTGGGTAAAATTGGCCCCGCCCCAGGGGTTACTTGATTGTACATAGGAAAATCTTCCAAAAAAAATCTAAAAATCATCAGTTTGACATTTGAAACATGTAGCTCATATTACTCTGGTGCGCGATCCAGGGTCATCATGACCCTCTTGTTGTTGTTGTTGTTGTTGTTTTGTGTGTGTATTTTTTTTTGGGGGGGGGGCGGGGGGGGGGGGGTTCGGAGTTTTAAAATATTACAAGTTATTGTAAGTTATATATCAAAAGCTTTACATACCTTCTCAATAAACGGTACTGACCCGACTTTTACATAGTTTTTACAAATCGGACTGTTTATCGCTCACTCCAAAATGTATGCAAAAACTGCCAAATAGAATATACTCTATGTACATACATTTTCATATTTTTGAAAACCTGTTAAAATTTAGTTCTAATCCCATGTGAATTTACCCAATACGTGCAGTTGTGTTGATTTTCATGCTGGAAGTCGAACTGGAACTTTTCCTATGGTACATATTTATTTTGTAGACATGCATGTCTGTGATATTTTACGACATATCTATTTTACGACATACACATGCGTTTTTTGATAATTAGCTGCATGGTTCGGCATTATGAAGGATTTGACAGACATCAAAAGCATGACAGTGCGCTAGAGTACTACAAAATGTTATTAAAGTATATCATGAAGCAGCTTAGTTGGCACTAACTTCTTCCAAAGTGCCTTGGTATCAAATACGTCACAATGCTTGTTATTTTGAGTTTTACATTTCAGCTTTCTTCTTGTCATGTTCAGTATGGAATCTGTGATTTTCTAAGTGTAACCAAAGAGTTTGACCCATAATTTTATAGGAATATTTCTTGTTATTTTATGAAAGTACAAAATGTAATTTATTGCTTTGTTTATATATTTTGTCAAATATTAAGTGGCCTTTGGGGAAATTCATAACATTAATATATGCAAAACTTATAAAAAGCATAATATTTGCACTTGGATTAAATACAAATTAAAAAAAAAGCAAGGGTATATGGAGATTTTTGGGACTTCGTCAATCGTTCAAAAGGTCCTTTTTAATGTCTGAAGTGTCAGTATATGTCTCGGGTGTCAGATATTTCCGTTTTTGAGAGCTGCAGACCAAGACATTTTAGAAATATTTTCAAAATAAATTTCGTTTAATAAATGTTGATTCCACGGAAGCGTGAAATGGCCATCATTAGACTCTTTTTGTATATTACGCACAGAGTGATAATTTGATAATGTAGATAGATAGATATCTTTATTGCCTCCAAAGATTGAAGAGTACATATTATAATATAACATTTCAATTTACAAAGCATAATTACAAAACTATAGGTACAATATAAGTTCAATGTACAAATCACAACTGCATATTAAGATGGATATTGAATATCAATTCCAATTATAACTGAGATGATAACACATATGTATATTATATCTACATGTAGTAGTAACAGAAACATGTATACATATGTGAGGAATAATAACTGCATCAAACGATTTGTAAAATCTGCGAATTTGTTAAGTTTTAAAAGCTTATCGAAACGAAATATAAGCATTTAATTAACATAATTTAGTCTGATTGCTCCAACCTTTTCATAGGTTATGTAGCTTTAACTCGGTCAAAATCTGCTTCCATGGTGTAGTCGGAAAAGTCCTTAATACATAGATCTTATTTTCCCATTTTTTAGTGCATTTGCACGTAAAAAGGGGGTCAATGGCTATTATTTCACTCGGGGAATGTATTTTACATAAAATAAGACACTTTTCATGCTGAAATTAGCATGTTCGATAGTAGGGTGTTTATTCTGCGGACCGCTTTCTGAGATGCGGCAATATGAGGGTATCTGACTCCAGCTGACTTGCATTTCAAGTTGCACATTATTCAACACGCGTTTTCTTTTTCTTTTATTGAAGCCAAATACATGGATGTCCTGTAGAAAACAGGTCTATGACGAGTGAAAATCTAGAAACTGAATCAAAATGGATCTTAAGTAAATGAATTGATATATAACCTGTAGGATAACCCCTTTTTGTATGAATGCGTATTGAATGAAACATCTGCTCTTGCCGTTTTCGTAAATCTCAACATATTCTAAAAGACGTACGGATATTTTTAGATCTGGGAACGGCTGTTCAAATATTATTAATTATTTGTGTTCGTCTTTTATCGTAAAGCTGACATGTTTTGCTAAAGGCCAGATATTTTCAAATCATTAGAAACTGCTGAAAATTGACTCCTTATTTACAAAGAAAAGACGTCCACGCGTATATAGACGAAGTGACCCTGCGCGTGACTCCTGACTGTAGACCAATGCAAATTCGACTTTCGTTTTCAAGTTTAGCCTGTGTAGTTTCATTTTCTTTACTTCCGGAAATAGCTGAAGGTCGTCTGACGTCATTTTCTTTGTTGTCAAAAACATACTACATATGCCTGGCGAGATTGTATAAAAATGTGCCGGCCGCCCAAAGGATATATTAGGAAAATCTTTTTTTTTCTCTCTAATAATGAGGTTTTTTTTGTTTGTTTGTTTTGGATTTTTTGTAAAGATTTTTAACACGTTTGCACGAAAACAGACGTTTGGGTTTAAACAATATTTTATTCAACAAATAGCTTGTAAACTAATATGTTTTTTAGAAACTCTTTCCCGCAGGCGTTTGAGACAAATAATTGTAAAAATGCATGTCTTTACCGCAACAATAGCGTTATAAAACGATTAGCGTCTGATAGCCCTTTTACGCTTCCGTATAATCAAGTCATAAGGACCGTCATATTGAAATGTCAGCACACCACAAGCAAATTGATTCTATTCTTAATGTCATTGTTTAAATTGAGCAGTTGAAATAAATAATAAAATTCTTTTATCTGCAAATATAACAGTTGTACAAAAATGTTAAATTGCCAAAAAAGCGCCTTACATAATTCTGAAATTTAGATTGACATGTTACTATTATGAGAATTGTGTGGAATGCAATGATAATTTTTATTTGATGATCTGATCAACTTGATGAGATATTTGTGTATGACTAAACGGTAGTTAATGCTTTTTCTTTCGTTTAGGAAAGCATTTGTGTCGACATGCTCCTTTGCACTGATAGTGGCAATTTTAATTGTATATGCACAAGATAACAGGATTCTTATTCCAAACAGTATCGCCGATAACACCTGATATAACAATTAGTTCAATTAACCTTTGGGTCAGATCTGAAGAACAGAAGCTTGTTTGCCATTTTAGTTTTATCTAATGTAACGAGTTTACTATTACACAAAATTAGTCTAAACAATTCAATTCATAATGTGCATGAAACAATGCTTAAACTGTCACACTTTTCTCCACCCCCCTATGCTGCATTGTTACCCATATATTGAACATTGTTGATAAACAGCTTATCCCTGACTAGAACAGCTCGTTTGCCTTCTTTTCTGGCTTGAATCATCACTGGAATGAGTTCATTGCGTCGATCCTTTATTTCCTGTGGGTACTGTTCCGACACGTTATAGTCTGTGAACTGTAATTTTACATGTTTTAGCGCACTTTTGATAAGCATTTTAGAGTCGGTGTCAAATTTCACTACAATTGGTCTAATTTTACCTGGAATATGCCTACCGATTCTATGTGCCCTGATAATACGAATTTTAGATGCTGGGTTAGTAATGTGCAATACTTTCTCGCAGAAAGTAAACACCTTATTAGCACAATTTTCTGTGAAAGGACTGGCACTATCAGTTCCTCTGGAATCGGAAACAGGCACATCGTGAGCAATCTCGTGTACAGGTTGTACGCCGTCCTCTGGTTTACTCGAATCTACGGGTCCGGAATCCATGGGAGCTGACACAGCATCGGCCGATTTCCCAACAAGTGGGGATACAGGATCGAACGTAGGGCCTTCAGTAATACCAAAAAATAACAAGTTGTCCCTCATAGAACGACATTTCAAATCGATGATACTTTCCGTAAAGGATTCATTGTCTTTTTTCAATTTAATGTTTGTATCTGACAGGGACTTTACTTCAGCCTGCAGTTTAGAAATGTTTTGTTTGTTTAACTCAGAGCAAGCGGTGACTTGATCGTATTGATCGCTCATGAAGTTTTGGCTGCGCTCGATTGCGTTGATCTTTTGCTCCATGTTATTCAAACGGTCCGTTATCTTTTTGACATTGTCCTGAATTGAACTCAATTGACCCAATTTACTGTCCATACTATCCAGTCTTTGAACAATACCCTGTAAAATATCTGTATTTATATTCTGCTGGGATGACTGAGGTAAAACGGGAGAAGTCATAGGATTCATGTTCATGTAATAATTTGGTGTTGAGTACATAGATGGCATCGGAGATGGTATCGGAGGCATCACGAAAGATTGACCAACTTGACCAGTTTGACCAATATTTGATGACTGAGAGTTGGTCGCCATTTTCTTTTTCGGCTCTTTGTTCTCACTCGCAGGCGATATATTTTCCTTTTTACGTTTTCTGGTCATCAGATTTAATTAAAAGACATACCGTTGACGTCACAAACAATTAAATATATAATCCGTCCATAAATTAGTCCAATTTTCACAATATAAAGCATTACATTTCTATTTTTTTTTTATTTTTCAGTCAAGTTTAAATTTTTATGACCGCCATATTCAAGCATGCGCACTGCTCTGGACCGAATCATCTGTTACATATAGCTTCCGTATGGCTCTGCGATCTTGCAAAGCAGCATATATTTAAATGAGACACTGGGTATTTCTGTAAGTTTTTTTTTTACTAGCAACAGCAAGACTGCAGTAAATGTGATTTATATCTCTCAAGCGTTGATCTGCTTGACATCGTGATGAAGTGTTTATTTTTTGGAAATTTGCTTTAAAGCCTTTCGTCAGTTACACACTTAGATTGAATTTACAATCCTGTGAATTTTATCTCAAAACTTTCCGCGAGTCATTTTCATGGCTTTTTTTATCTTGTAAAATCCTTAAAATTCATATTATAGTTTGTATCTGTATGGTTATTGTGTGAATAAGTTTGTACAGCGTTCCTAATCAGCCCAGTTGAAAATAATGAAACAATCTAAACGACAATTCAAAGATTTTAATTTGTTGTAATGCAATTATAAAATGGAAATTAGGTTCTAAGATATATATTATTACAAATGAAAATATACAAATTAAAATGAAAACTGTAGCAAAAACAAATATCCTTAATTACTCATTTTTATCGTTAAAATTTCTTTGTTAAATACATTTTGTCTTTAAGCATTCTACTTCCTGAATAATACATCCATTATTTCTGTCATTCAAATTTAATGTAATTTGTTAAATAATCAGCAGCAGAGATGAATGAATATGAAAAACTATAAACCGAAAAATAACATTAGATTCGAGAGAATTTACTTTAAAGATATCCAATGTCAGTCTTCCACTAAAATATCTGATCTTCACATATTCACTTCAAATGTAAAGCAAACTCACGAAAACTTGATACGTAAATATGTAAATTAATTGCGTATGTACGGCTCCTCTAATAATGAAATGTGAACAGTAGCAGTTGTATAGTTTAAAAAAAAAATAAAACTTCCCATTTTTAGTGGTAGGACATATCTATGCTGTGTTTAGCTAAACATGTATGCATTAAGTGCGCGTCTAATTCGTAGTACTTTTGGTACACATAAACTTGTTCATTTTATGTTTACATAAACTATCTGTAGCAATTGTTCATATTTTCAAATATGAAATTTGGGCCTAGTACACCTTTAAAAGAAAATGCCTTTTGATTTGGTAACGAAAGTGAATTTAAAACAGAAATGTTTTCAAATAACATGCATCACTTAAAAGTGATGCTACACAATTAAACAAAACACTTTTAACGTTTGAAAAGGTAATATCTTATTGACCTTATCGACATTAACGGAAGTGAAAAGTCACTTTTTAGTTTTTATATTCGCGTGTCACAATGAATTAATCGCGCAAAAAATACGATCTACACCCGTCTTCCGTTTTATTCAAACATATTTAAGGAATAAGTTGAAGGGGGTAAAATTTCAGTAAATGACATTACAAGCTACTTATCCTCATTATATCCATAAAATACAAACCGTGTAAAGAAATTGGTAACGTTTAATATATCTTACAGCCTGAACAAATCATTCATTGATAAGACTCTTCTTTGTGAGCAAAAAGGTAGGTTTGATCTCACGCTCGTTAACTACTACAGTGCTTTTCAGACTGAAATTTCATCTCCTCTGTACGTTAATTGGTTTGGATGAAATAAACATTGCTGGCTTTTAGTAAGGTTACATCGCTTGTTCTCTCTCGTTTATATTGCTACGATTGTAAACAATGTTTGTCTTGCTGTGGTTAAACGGAAGTCTTGTTAAGTGTCAACATTTCGCTAGGAAATAAAGGATGAATGTTTTATTTTATGTTATTATTTTGTGGATCTATTTATCAAAGCTGGTAAGTTACTAAACCTTTGTTAAAACTCCATTTGAGTTTTTTTAATTTATGTATAATGTGTTTAAAGCAGTCCTGTTATAGTGTGTCAAAGGACAGTCAAATTTAAAACGCAAATTTGTGACCATTTTGTAGCAACATTTAGTAACAATGTTTAGTGGCAAAATGCGATATAAACGCAGTAAAACATTCAAAAGCAATGCTAAGTAACAACATTCAGATTAAATTTTCAATAGGAACATTAAATAACATTGTTTTTTAGGAACACACAATTTCACTCTTCATACATACAATTTCTAATGCATTCGAATATATCATTAAAAATATCTTTTCATAGGACTTGCATTACTTTCACAGAAAACAATGTCGTGTTAACTGTCAAGACTATGTTGTTGAAACTGTTTGTGTTCAAGATATAGCGTAATTAATATAGCTCTGTTCTGTCCTTTCCATCCATTCAGTTAGATTTGACTCTGAGTGTTCATCTATTGATACTAATATGTAATATGTTATTACCTTTATGCCTAAAACCTCTACTTTGTGGGGATATAGTAATTGCAGTGTCTTTTCGTCCGTCCGTCCGTCCGTCCGTCCGTTCGTTCCTATTTCGTGTTCGATCTGTAAAAATTTGTCATTCATGGATGGATTTCAAAAGACTTTGCACAAATCTATATGACATAACGATATATTGTGTGCAGGAGTCATAAATCTACTCGTCTTACGTTTTGAACTATCTAACTTTATAAGACGTGTGCCCCGAGTTCGTGTTTGCACCAGTGATAAGCTCTGCATAACGATGTGTCGCGTGTAAGAACCTCAAATCAATACCCCTTATTTTATATTATCTCAATTGATTTAAAGTCCATCAGGTTTTCCTGTCTGGTCTGTAACTTTGTAATTCGTTGGTGGATTTCAAATCTCTTGGCAACAATGATCAGCATAAAGCTTGGCAACAATGATCAGCATAAAATGATGATTTGTCAAGTGTGTGAATCATGACTCTAAAACTACTGTTAGGGGTGCATGCAAATTGCACACATTGGTAGCAAATATTTAGAGGAAATTCTTTGTACATTGACCCTAACTTACCTAGCTTACTTTTAGAATTATCTTCCTTTTTTGAATGTCCTAGATATTACATATCAGCTGAATGAAGTGGCATGGGTGCATACACTTTTTCAAGAGTAGTCCCTTATTGATATTTACTTTATTATAGTTCCAC
This sequence comes from Mercenaria mercenaria, assembly GCF_021730395.1. Taxonomy (NCBI): domain Eukaryota; kingdom Metazoa; phylum Mollusca; class Bivalvia; order Venerida; family Veneridae; genus Mercenaria; species Mercenaria mercenaria. Next base: position 22,850,071 of record NC_069368.1, on the reverse strand, counting down.
AAATGTGTCCATTTAACAAGTTATAACAAAGAAGAAACCTATATGATATAATGCATTGTCATTCAGTAATTGAATTACAAAAGACTGGTATAAGTTCATACGTGTCAATACAACATGTTATATTACAAAGAACATGCAATATAAGACAGCTCCATTTATCAAAAAGCATTCATTAATGTATTTTTCTGGTTATAAAGTAAATATTATTGTACATTTTTTCCATGAACTTCCCTGAGTATTTTCTAATTGCATTAGTGAGTTAAGAAGTTGTCCACTTAAGCATATATACGAATTTTGGCCACAATAACGTTTTCTACAAGAGAATTCATTCTTAATCTCGGGACTTCGTTACAAAACTATCTAACTATCTTCTCTAGGAGCGGATAAAACAAATCAAAATAAGAAAACATCCGAGCTTCATACTAGACAAAAGAAGCGTTAAAGCTTCGGTGCAGAATAAGGCGTAAAGCTTTAGAAGCCAAATGCTACAGACGACAGCGCAGTAACTTCTTCACCGGGAGGTTGAAACCACAAGTAGACGGAAAAGGGAAAAGAGTTTCAGCTTGTGTGACTCTACTTAGTTTGTTAAAAACACAATGGCTTATCAAAATAGCATGGCTGTCGTCGTTTTTCTAGTTTTCTCTACGTGGTTGTATGAAATTTATTGAAAATCTCTCCTGAATATGCAGGAAAATTTTAGAAGTATTTTTTTTTAAAAATGATAGAGTCTCTGGTGAGCAATATAGGATCATCATGGCCCTCTTGTTCATTTTATTCTTGATCTAAAAAGTCACATTTTTTATGCTCGCGTGCCACAATAAATTAATCGCGCAAAAAATACGATTAACATCCGTCTTCCGTTTTATTCAAACATAATTAAAGGGGGTAACATTTCAGTTCATGACATTACAATCTACATATCCTCATTATATTTTTGAAGGTTACGCCATAAAATACAGACACTGTAAAGAAAACAGTAACGTTTAATCTATCTAACACCCGGAACAAATCATTCATTGATAAGACTCTTCTTTGTGAGCTAAAAGGTACTTTTAGGTTTGATCTCATGCTCGTTAACTACTATAGCGCTATTCTGGCTGAAATTTCATCTCCCGTACGTTAATTGGTTTGGATGAAATGAACATTGCTGGCTTTTAAGTAAGGTTACATCGCTTATTCTCTCACAGTTACATTGCTTCGATTGTATACAGTGGTGGTTAAACAGAAGTCTTGTAAAGTGTCAACTTTTCGCTTAGAAATAAGAAAGGATGATTGTTTTATTTTATGTTATTATATTGTGGATCTATCTATCAAAGCTGGTAAGTTCCTAGCCTTTGTTAAAACTCCTTTTTCATTAATCGATTTGAGTTTTTATTTACAAGTAATATGTTTAAAGCAGTCCTTTTGTAGTGTATTAAAGGACATTCAAATTTATAACGCAAATTTGTGACCATTTTGTAGCAACATTTTGTAGCAACATTTAACAGCAATGTTTAGTGGCAAAATACGACATAAACGCAGTAAAACATTCAAAAGCAATGTTAAGTAACAACATTCAGATTCTTTATTCAATAGGAACATTAAGTTTTGTAGGAATACTTATAATTTCACTATGAGCAGTAAATTAAATCTAAGTAAGTTCAAAGGACCTAATAGAACTTGATATTTCTTTTATTTATTTATTTTCAAATTGTTTTATAATTTCATTCTGTTCTGTAAAATCAAAGAGTATTTTTGGGGAGAAGAAAATGATATTAACCAAAACTTAAATCATATACCTGCTACTTGATGTGTTTGTTCCCATTTGGGGAGGGATGTGCAAACATCAAACTAAAGGCCGGGAGCAGTGGTTTGGTGGTTAAGTTGTCAGCCGCTCAGACCTGGACTACTAGGTTCGAGCCCTTCTAGGGTCAAGGTCACGCCTTTTATATAACACCAGTACTGATTGTTCAAGGAAGCGGATTTGAGTGTGATTCAAATAATTTTGACGCTTTCATCACAATCATGCTAAAATAATTCAGTATAAACTGAAAATCAAACTGAGTAGATAAGTTATAGGTGAACGTACAATTTGAAAATCAAACTGAGTAGATAAGTTATAGGTGAACGTACAATTTGAAAAAGAAGGCATATCATATCTTTTCATAGAACTTGCATTACTTTCACAGAAAAAAATGTCGTATTAACTGTCTAGACTATGTTGTTTAAACTGTTTGTGTTCAAGTCAGCGTTATTAATATAGCTTTGTTCTTTCCTTTCATCCATTCAGGTATATTTGACTCTGAGGCTTGCATTTTTCTTGTTCATCTATTGATACTAGTATCTAATAGATTATTACTTTTTATGCCTAAACCTCTACTTTGGGGAATATAGTAATTGCGGTGTCCGTCCGACCGTCCGTTTGTTCGTTCGTCCCTATTTCGTGTTCGATCTGTAAATTTGTCATTCATGGATGGATTTCAAAAGACTTTGCACAAATCTATATGACATGACGATATATTGCGTGCAGGAGTCATAAATCTACTCGTCTTACGTTTTGAACTATCTACCTTTATAAGATGTGTGCCCCCGATTTTGTGTTGCTGTTCATGTATGGGTTTTGAAAATACTTTGCACCAGTAATAAGCTTTGCATAACGATGTGTCGCGTGCAAGAATCTCAAATCAATACCCCTTATTATTTTGTTATCTCAATTTATTGAAAGTCCATCAGGATTTCCTGTCTGGTCCAAAAACCTTGGCTACAATGATCAGCATAAAATGATGTGTCACGTGTGTGAACCATGACTTTAAAACTACTGTAAGGAATGCATGCAAATTGCACACATTGATAGCGGATATTTAGAGAAAATGCTATGTACATTGACCCTAACTTACCTAGCTTACTTTTAGAATAATCCTCCTTTATTGAATTTCCATTCCGATTTCATGTACGGTATGTAAGTTGTCCGTTCATGGATTGATTCGACCAAACGTTTACCCAGATATTACATATCACTTGAATGAAGCGGTATGGATGCATATACTTTTTCAAGAGTAGTCCCTTATTATTATTTACCTTATTATAGTTCCACAAATGTGTCTATTTAACAAGTTATAACAAAGAAGAAACCTATATGATATAATGCATTGTCATTCAGTAATTGAATTACAAAAGACTGGTATAAGTTCATAGATGTCAATACAACATGTTATGTTACAAAGAACATGCAATATAAGACAGCTCCAAATTATCTAAAAGCATTATTCATTAATGTCTTTTTCTGGTTATAAAGTAACTATTATTGTACATTTTTTCCATTAACTTCCCAGAGTATTTTCTAACGACATTAGTGAGTTAAGAAGTTGTCCACTACAGCATATATACGAATATACGAATTCTTACGAATATACGAATTTTATTTAGCATGAAGCATATTACGATGTTTATAGCCGATATAACTATACAACGCAGTTAGATAATGACATATGTTAGAACATTTTCTAAGAGTTGGATGTATTAATAACGGGATAATTAAGCACATAAAGTAATTGGCCACAAAAACGTTTACTACAAGACAGAATCAATTCATCCTTAATCTCGGGACCTCGTTACAAAAACTATTTGAGCCGTGCCATGGGAAAACCAACATAGTGGGTGTGCGACCAGCATGGATCCAGACCAGACTGCGCATCCGCGCAGTCTGGTCAGGCTCCATGCTGTTCGCTTTTAAAGCCTATTGGAATTGGAGAAACTGTAAGCGAACAGCATGGAGCCTGACCAGACTGCGCGGATGCGCAGGCTGGTCTGGATCCATGCTGGTCGCACACCCACTATGTTGGTTTTCTCATGGCACGGCTCATTTAACTATCTTCTCTTAGGGCGGATAAAAAAAATTAAAATAAGAAAACATCCGAGCTCCATAGACAAAAGAAGAGTTAAAAAGCTTCGGTGCTAGATAAGGCGTAGAGCTTTAGAAGCCAAATGCTACAGGCGACAGCGCAGTAACTTCTACATCGAAAGGTTGAAACCACAAGTAGACGGAAAAGAGTCCCATCTTGTTTGACTCTACTAAGTCTGTTGGAAACACCATGGCTTAACAAAATAGCATGGATGTCACGATTTTTCTAGTTTTCTCTATGTAGTTGTTTCGAAATTTTTGAAATTCGTCTCTCATGAATATGCAGAAACGTTTTGGAAGTAATTTGGAAAAAAATTAGTGAAGCTCTGGTGAGCAATATAGGATCATCATGACCCTCTTGTTCTTTTTATTCTCGATCTAAAAAGTCACATTTTTTATGTTCGCGTGCCACAATAAATAAATCGCGAAAAAAATACGATTAACATCCGTCTTCCGTTTTATTCAAACATAATTAAAGGGGGTAACATTTCAGTTCATCACATTACAATCTACTTATCCTCATTATATTTTTGAAGGTTACGCCATAAAATACAGACACTGTAAAGAAAACAGTAACGTTTGATTTATCTAACACCCTGAACAAATCTTTCATTGATAAGACTCTTCTTTGTGAGCTAAAAGGTAGTTTTAGGTTTGATCTCACGCTCGTTAACTACTATAGCGCCTTTCTGATTGAAATTTCATCTCCTCGGTACGTTAATTGGTTGGGATGACATAAACATTGCTGGCCTTAAGTAAAGTTACATCGCTATATATTGCTACGATGGTAAACAGTCTAGACATGGTTAAACATAATAGTGTCTGTCTTGCTGTGGTTACCCAGAAGTCTTGTCAAGTGTCAACTTTTTCGCTAGGAAATAGGAAAGGATGAATGTTTTATCTTATGTTTATATATTGTGAATCGATCTATCAAAGCGGGTAAGTTACATGTACTTAACGTTTGTTAAAACTCTCCTTTTTACAAATGATTTAATGTTTTAATTAGCGCATTACATCACAAATACAGTGGTTTAAAGCACTACCTTTATGTTTTATCAATAGGATAATTACATAACTGGAGCATAGTTATCAACATTCAATATCGCCTCGTTCAGTAACATGTACAGTAGCAACATTTAGAATCAACGTTCAGTAGAAATATCATGTCGTAACATTCCTTAACAACATTTAGTAGCAATGTTCAGTAGCAACCCACGTTCGATAGCAACACTCAGTAGCTAGGTTCAGTAGCAAGGTTCTAAGCAATATAGAGTAGCAATGTTCAGTAGCAACGTTTTGTATCAATACTCAGTAGCAACATTCAGTAGTAACTTATTTGATTTTAATCCTCATGCATATTTTTCCCAGTGTTTTAAAAAATATTAATTCAAAAACTGAGTGGTAAATTTTTTCAAACTATTTATTTAAAAAGGTGACCGTCATTACTGTGCCGTCATTGCAAAACAACATAAAATTGATTACGACACATAGCTCGCATATTCGTTATTCGCTAATTCATTTTCGCGTCCAATATCTTTTATATCATTAGGTGGTCTCTCTTATACAAATTTTACCAACAACACTGTATTTTATTTAAGATTGTTTAGTACTATTCATAAGAATAAATAGTAACATTGTCAGTCGTGGAACTGATGTCAATTTGTACAACAGTAGAATTTTATATTTCGCTAAATGTTTTTGTCTTACTGCAAGTGATAGTATAAAGTTTGAAACAACTAAAACTTGCAAAGATGAAAAGAAGACATTTGGAAATATTCAGACTATCAAATGATATTCATAATTATAAACGATTTTAACTCAGCTTTAAATTTGAGCCGTGCCATGAGAAAACCAACATAGTGGGTATGCAAACAGCATGGATCCAGACCAGCCTGCGCATCCGCGCAGTCTGGTCAGGCTCCATGCTGTTCGCTTTTAAAGCCTATTGGAATTGGAGAAACTGTTAGCGAACAGCATGGAGCCTGACCAGACTGCGCGGATGCGCAGGCTGGTCTGGGTCCATGCTGGTCGCATACCCACTATGTTGGTTTTCCCATGGCATGGCTCATTTCATGAATTCTATGATGTATCTCTTTTTGCTGTACGACGGTGAACTTTAAATTTTCAAGTTAGATCTTATTTATGTACTGATACCAATGTATAACATTTTTTATTATCTTCAGTGTGAAAATAACAACTAGTCTATGAATTTTATTTTTTGTGAAAATAACATTTTGTTGAATATTGCTTTATCTGAAAGTTTTTGTCTAGAAAAAGAAATACACCACAAAACAGAATGATGAACACAATAGTGCCATCTAGATTGTTCTGTCAGATAAAAATAATGGCAAGGGTGTGTATTTTACAATCTTATATATTTTGACAAATTTTGATAAGTGGCATCTAATTCTGGGTGATTGAAGCAGGATAAGATTTACAACGAAACGCTTCTCATCAGTTATGTGACAGGTAAGGGTGTAAAAATAATGGTTTAATGTCTAGTTTTTTAATCATATTTGCATTATTTATGTATTTCAAAACATCATATCTGTCAACAATCAAATGGCCTAGGTATCTAAATGGGGTGTATCTGAATGCCTAATAATCTTCATCAGCAGAAAGAGAACGTGATGTTTATAAATGTAATAATTTGTGAAAATCGGAAAAGACTGTTTACGTGATAAAACATCGAGAGCATAAAGTAAAAGTTAATTAGGAGAAGAATAAAACATAATCAACGCCAATCACATTTCTCTGGTAACCTAGGTACCACAAGACGAGTAATACACTGGTGATCGGGATACCAAGGCAAAGTTATACACTGATGATCGGCATACTACAGACCGGGTTATACACTGGTGATCGGGATACCACAGACCGAGTTATACACTGGTGATCGGGATACCACAAGCCGAATTATACACTCGTGATCGGGATACCACCGGCCAAGTTATACACTGGTGATCGGGATATCATAGGTCGAGTTATACACTGGTGATAGGAATACCATAGGTCGAGTTATACACTGGTGATCAGGATAATACAGGCCGAGTTATACGCTGGTGATAGGGATACCATAGGTCGAGTTATACACTGGTGATCAGGATACTACATGCCGAGTTATACACTGATGATCGGGATACCACAGACCTAGTTATGCACTGGTGATCAGGATACCACAGGCCGAGTTATACACTGGTGATCGGGATACCACATGCCGAGTTATACGCTGGTGATAAGGATACCACATGCTGAGTTATACACTAGTGATCGGGATACCACAGGCCGACTTATACGCTGGCGATAGGGATACCATAGGTCGAGTTATACACTGGTGATCAGGATACCACAGGCCGAGTTATACACTGGTGATAGGGATACCATAGGTCGAGTTATACACTGGTGATCAGGATACCACAGGCCGAGTTATACACTGGTGATCGGGATACCACAGGCCGAGTTATACGCTAGTGATAGGGATACCATAGGTATAGTTACACATTGATGATCAGGATACCACAGGCCGAGTTATACACTGGTGATCGGGATACCACAGATTGGGTTATACACTGGTGATCAGGATACCACAGGCCGAATTATACACTGGTGATCGGGATACCAAAGTTCGAGTTAAACACTGGTGATCGGGATACCACAGTTCGAGTTATACACTGGTGATCGGGATACCAAAGGCCGAGTTATACACTGGTGATCGGGATACCAAAGGCCGAGTTATGCACTGGTGATCGGGATACCAAGGCAAAGTTATACACTGGTGATCGGGATACCACAGACCGAGTTATACACTAGTGATTTGGATACTACAGACCAGGTTATACACTGGTAATAGGGATACCACAGGTCGTTATACACTGGTGATCAGGATATCACATACCTAGTTATACACTAGTGATCGGGATACCACAGGTCGAGTTGTACACTGGTAATCGGGATACCACAGGCCGAGTTACACACTGGTGATCAGGATACCACAGACCGAGATATACGCTAGTATCGGGATACCACAGGTCGAGTTATACACTGGTGATTGGGATACCACAGGCCGTGTTATACACTGGTGATCGGGATACCTCAGGCCGAGGTATACACTGGTGATCAGGATACCACAGATCGGGTTACAAACTGGTGATCGGGATACCACAGGTCGAGTTATACCCTGGTGATCGGGATACCACAGGCCGAGTTATACACTGGTAATCGGTATACCACAGGCCGAGAAATACACTTGCGATCGGTATACCACAGGTCGAGTTATACACTAGTGATCAGGATACCATAGGACGAGATATACACTTGCGATCGGTATACCACAGGTCGAGTTATACACTAGTGATCGGTATACCACAGGCCGAGATATACACTAGTGATCAGGATACCACAGGCCGAGATATACACTGATGATCGGGATACCACAGGCCGAGATATACGCTGATGATCGGGATACCACAGGCCGAGATATACGCTGATGATCGGGATATAACAGGTCGAATTATATACTGGTGATCGGGATACCACAGGCCGAGATATACGATGTTGATCGGGGTACCACAGGCCGAGATATACGCTGGTGATCGAGATACCACAGAAAAAAGACAATACCATGAAAATGTTTTTCCGAAGAGGGGATTTTAGAAAACAAAACAAAAGACAGAAATGAAATAAATGCTTAAAGTATTTCTAAGATTAAGAAGTAAAATAATATAGTATAACCAAATATGTTACAAGTTAAGATTCGCAAATGCGACATCGATTGCAAAGAATAAGACATAAGTAAGATTCAAAGAGAAAGTCCAGTAAGTATAAACTACTTATTAGAAAGAAGATTTGTTTAATTTCCAAACGGTGCGTTTATGTTGAGAAAAAAATGAGTCGCGAACATGTGCCATCAAGTATAATCGTGATCGTCTTGCAAGCACTTCCGAACTAACATGGATGCGTTCAGGAGATTTAGCTATTTGCTAGAGAGATGCGCGTACAAAGTGGATGTCTTTAAACGGAAAGAAGAGATGCAAAGTGTTCTTTTTTTTTTCTAATTTTTATATGTGTGCTATTATTTAGTCAGTCACCGGGCTAACTGCAACAGTTAACATGTTATTGTTTTTTCGTGAAATAACAGATTTAACTGGTTGAAATCATCCATTAGCTGTGTATCTGGACATTATGATTTGGCAAATCATGATAATAATAAAAATATCAGTTGAAATAAAATAATTTCCACACAAAAAAAAGCAAACAACTTTTATTTAGTGCCGAGTCCTAAACAAATTGAAAATACGAAGATGCATTTCTTAAACTGCACCAGTCGGCGTATGATGCGTCATGCTTAGTAATATATGGTAACATAAACACTCTTATCCAGCTGGATGTTTCCACCCAGAGACCCTCAGGTGTCTGTAATGAGTGTAGGACAAAATTCCCACCCCTTTTTAACAAAATGTCTCCTGCTCAATTTTACCTAGATGGACAAAACCGCGCGTAAAAAAAATGATTGCATCCGTCTTCAGTTATATTCGAACAGAGAATATCTTGAAGGGGTAAAATTTCAGTAATTGACTTTACAAGCTACATATCCTCATTAAAGCTTAGAAGATTAGACCACAAAATGCAAACCATGTAAAGAAATTGGTAACGTTTAATGTATCTTACACCCTTAACAAATCATTCAATGATGAGACTCTTCTTTGTGAGCTAAAAGGTAGTTTTAGGTTTGATCTCACGCTCGTTAACTACTATAGCTCTTTTCTGACTGAAATTTCATCTCCTCCGTACGTTAATTGGTTTGGATGAAATAAAGAGTGCAGGCACATTTAAGTAAGGTTACATCGCTTGCTCTTTCTTAATTGTGAACAGTGGGTGTCTTGCTGTGGTTAAACAGAAATCTTGTCAAGTTTCAATTTTTCGCTACGAAATAGGAAAAGGATGAATGTTTTATTTGATGTTATTATATTGTGGATCTAACTATCAAAGCCGGTGAGTTATTTAGCCTTTGTTAAAATTCCTTGTTTTATAAAAGGGGTCGAGTTTTTTTATGTATATATATAATGTGTTTAGAGTAGTTTTATAATGTATCAAAGGACAGTCAAATTTATTACGCAAATGTGTGACCATTTTGTAGCAACATTCTGTAGCAACATTTAATAGCAATGTTTAGTGGCAAAATACGATATAAACGCAGTAAAACATTCAAAAGTAATGTTAACTAACAACATTCAGATTCGTTATTCATATGAACATGAAGTAGCAATATTTAGTAGGAACTCTTTATACGTACAATTTCAAGTGCATTCGAAACTATCATAAAAATAAATCAGTTGTAAATTCGATCTAAGTAAGAGTCAAGTGTAAGAATCATGACTCTAAAACTACTTTAAGGAATATAGGTAAATTGCACACATAGACAGAGCATATTTAGAGGAAATGTTATGTATATTGACCGTAACTCCCTCCGCATTCTTTTAGAATTATCTTCCTTTATTAAATTGCCATCCAGATTGCATTGTCATTCAGATATTGAATTACAAAACATTGGTACAAGTTCATACATGTCAATACTACATGTTAATTTTACAAAGAACATGCAATGTATGACAGCTACATTTGTCTAAAAGCATTAATCATCAATTACATGTATAAAGTAAAATGATTATTATACTTTTTTCTATTAACCAACCAGGGTATTTTCTAAGTGCATTAGTGAGTTAAGAAGTGGTCCACTACAAGATATATACAAATATACGAATTTTTACGAATATACGATTTTTTACAAATATCCGATTTTTTACGAATATACGAATATTATTAAGCATAAACATATTACTGTTCTTATAGCTAATGTAACTATACAACACAGTGAGAAAATGAAGAAGCCATAAGACGAAAAATGCTATTTCAGATGCGTGCTTGACTCAGTGTTAGTGTACATACAATGTTCCTGTATTGTGTCGTTGTTAGCGGTTATGATAGGTACAGTACTCTACCGCATATTTCATTATCTCACATAAGAAGACTCAACCAACCCTAGTATGCTATGTATTTACTTGGTAGCGTTCTATGCTTTTATTAAATCATCATTTATTTCCGCAATATTTATCAATAATAACCTTTGAGCCAGGAGGCAGGCTGGTACAAATGCAAAGTAGAATGTCATCCGTAAACCATGTTGATAGGTATGACAAATTCAAGATAGTAAAGAGTAACAATATGTTAGGCGAGTTTGTTGAAAATACTCCAAAAGCATGTCATAAAAGACAAACTCGGTAAGATAAGAAATGACACGAAACATGTTAACACCAGATATCTCTCAGGGAATTACTGTCTATGGGGTAAAATACTATCAGAATATCAGAATAAATCCTCAAGAATAGTTAGGTCTCTATCGGTTTCCAAAGAAAAATACAATTTAATAAAACCAAGCAAATAATCTCTTTAAGTTATGCTTCAAAATCTGATGAGGAGTCAAATCTGTAAGAAAATCCTGTGGAAGCATAGAATACAAACAATTAAAATAAAAGTAGATTCGGTTTGTTTGAGTCTGTTCATGAGAGTCAATGAAATGCCCCTCACGCTCTTATCAATTTTATAGTAAAATTGAGTGTACTCGACGATCTCAAAGCCTAGAAAATATAACACTGAGTCAAAGTACCGGTAGAGTATATACAGCCGTAACAAGGCGCTCAATGACTGCTGTTAAGATGTTAATAAGATCTACAAGAACATCCTTTTGGGGGCATAGAATACAACTATGCAAATTAAAAGTAGTATCGGTGTGACTGGGTCTGTTCGTGAAAGGAAATGAAACGCACAATACCTCTCAAGCCCCTAGCAGAGGCTGGAGCAGAATTCTGTTGTAGTAAAGCTCTATTTCACTCCACAAACCCAAAGTACCTGAACAACACTTGGTCTAAATCCATCATTATATTAATACTTTATTTTTTGCTGTTTGGATTTGCATTTAGTAAATCTTAAACTTCTCAAAGAAGTTAGAGAGACAAGGAATTAAGATATTTTACATATAAAAGTAAACAACCTTGTTAGAACTAATTCTCACAAATATGTAGAAAGTGATAAACTGAATTACTTTTACATTTCCAGTCAAATACCTCTTTTATTATTTGAAATGTTTCTATAAATTATAACAAAAAGATGGTTACAGATTTGTTAAACATCCGTTTAAGATTAATAAAGACTTGAAAATAAAAAACAGGATCAGATGAAAATAAAACAGAGTTAAGAGTGGCAAAGGCGTGTATTTCACAATGTAATGTATTTTGACAAATTTTGATAAGTGGAATTTAATTCTAGGTGATTGACACAGGATAAGATTTCAAAGAAACGCGTCTTATCAGTATTGTGGCAGGAAAGGGTGTAAAACCATTTAGTTAATGTCTAGCATTTATCATAAACTTGCATTATTTATGCATTTCAAAATATAATATCTGTCAGCAATCAAATGGCATAGGTATCTGAAATGGGTACATCGGATTTACTCCAGTTCTTCATCACTAGGAAGAGAATGTGACATACAGTTTGTGAAAAGGGGAATGCGTGTAATATGAAAAACATCAGAGCAAAATATAGAAGAAAATTTCGGAGAAGAATGAGTCATAATCAAAACTAAATCTCAATACACACTGGTAATCTAGATACCAAAGGCCGAGTTACACACTAGTGATTGGGATACCACAGAACGAGTAATACACTGGTGATCGGGATACCACATGCTGAGTTATACACTGGTGATTGGGATACCACATGCTGAGTTATACACTGGTGATTGGGATACCACATGCTGAGTAATATACTGGTGATTGGGATACCACATGCTGAGTAATACACTGGTGATTGGGATACCACATGCTGAGTAATATACTGGTGATTGGGATACCACATGCTGAGTAATACACTGGTGATTGGGATACCACATGCTGAGTAATACACTGGTGATCAGGATACTACAAGCAGAGTTGTACACTGGTGACCGGAATACCACAGTCTGAGTTATACACTGGTGATTAGGATACCACACGCTGAGTAATACACTGGTGATCATGATAAACTGGTGATTGGGATACCTTATGCGCAGTTATTCATTCGTGATTGGGATACCAGAGTCCGAGTTATACACTGATGATTGGGATACCACATGTTGAGTAATACACTGGTGATCTGGATATATACCACAGTCCGAGTTATACACTAGTGATTGGGATATCACACGCTGAGTAATACACTGGTGATCTGGATATCACAAGCCAAGTTATACACTGGTGATCGGGATACCGCATGCTGAGTAATACACTGGTGATCGGGATACCAAAGGTTGAGTTATACATGTACACTGGTAATCGGCATACCACAGACCGAGGTATACAATTGTGATCGGTATATCACAAATAGTACTTAATTGCGCTTTTATATAATGCAATTTTATATGCAATATACGTATATTCATTAATAAAAACTGTGATCATGACAAAAGACTGCCGTGAAAATGTGTTTCCGGAGAGGAGATGTGAGAAAATAAAAGTCAAAAACGAAATAAATCCTAAAAATATTGATAAGATTTCGGAGTAAAGTAGTAGAATATACAGTTTGACCAAGTATGTTACAACGTCAAACTGTCAAGACGTAAAGAACAGAATGAGGCACTATAAGAAAGATGCAAAGAGAAAATTGCGCTAAGGCGAATAAGTATAAATTATTTGTTGAAGAATATATGTTTGATTTTGTCATTTTGAGGTAGCAGGGTACACTTAGATTCGAACATTTTGGGCACGGACAGTCTTACATGTCGCGAGTCGCAATATTGCACTTCCCTTATGAGGAGAATCAGGGTGGCCATTTTATAAATTGCGTGCATGTTTTGTGATTTTAATTAATGGCAAGATCAGGATTCTCATACAGTAATAAAGAAAGTTATCAAAACGAAAGTTTTACACCATCCATGAGAAATAGCATGCCAAAATCATCAATTTTGCACTTTTTGAACAGCCTGCAATGAGCCCGCTGCAAGAACAATGCCCAATTTTATTGAATTTCTCAATTTAATAGTCCTTACTGAACGTCAGGATATAAACGGAATGGGGGCCCATCCAACTCCTTTTTTTTTCACAAAATAGCGAAAATGTTCCTGCGTATCAATCAACATGCACAGAAGCCTTCCGTGATTTGAATTTTCCGCGATTCATACAAAGCTACCAGCAGTTAGTTTTACAACTGACATCAGAATTTTACATGTGTCGGCTGTATAAATTTTCTAAAGAATTCACAATCATTATCTCTCACCTTAATTTACAGACATCCAAAATCACGAAATTCTAATTATAACAAATATTGACGGGGGCCAATATTCGAAGTGTACCGGCCTGCTACCTTAATATGTGCACTATTGTCACCAGGCTAACTGCAACAGCTAGCAGGTACGCTTTTTGTTAACAGACATGATTCATATTCTTCCGCGTTACAATTACCACGACAAGATTATTTATACATTAATTGTAGTATCTACTTCTTCTTTGATCTTATCCGCTCTCACGAGAAGTGTTACAGAGAGATTCCATGAACGCGGTTAACAAACTCTGACAAGTGTATGAAAAACATTTTGTTAACAGAATAACAGTTCAAAACACTGATTGTGTTTAGTTTCCGTAGATCAAAAGATGCAATTAATTTTGTAGAACCAGTACGTATGAACAATGAAAAGGCGTACATAAAACACCAACATTAAGAAGATATTTACATAAAATACGATAATGTAAGTATTGCCTTTAGATAACCCGAACAAAATGATTTTATCACTGCCTCGTTGGATAAATGTTGTGCTTTATGTGTCTAGTTCAGATATATATGTATCTTAATTTCTGTGTTATCGCCTCGTTTAACGATTTTATTCGATTTTGGTCAATTGTTCCGGAAGTGAAGCAGACATTGTTACTTGTTAGATGTCTGTATAGGCTGATCACTACCAAATAGAATGTAAGCCTCCGCAGGTCTATCACAAGTAGTCCAAATATAAATAGTACTAATCTTTTTTTCCTTTCCTAGCGCATTTTCTCGACAGCAACGTGCTTACTTTACCCTACCGCGTTTCAGTATGTATCACTTTGCATTCTATTGAAATCGGCATGTTCCTATCGCATGCTAGGTGAAAATGGCGGCGTAAGAATTTAATGTCTCGAAAAGAGAAATTGAAAGAAGCGAAAAGTAGTAAAATCACTGTATTTAACGAACTGTACTTTTCGTATATAAAAGTTAACATCCCCTTTTCTTTTTGTTTTTCTAAAGTAGCGATCTAGTTCTTTATGGTAATATAAGTTTCTGAAAATCTGATACGCTAGAAAATGTCGAAAAACCGTTATGAAGTAAGTGGATTTTATATGAAATAAAGAACAGCTGGATTTAGTGGTGTTCAGCCTATATACAACTGAAGGCTTTGGACCCCGCGACCGTTTTGGTCTTTCTGCAGTGTATTGGTTGAAAAGATTAACATGACGATTAGATTAAAAATATACAAGTGAAGTCTCTGACTTCTCGTGAGGGCAAAGAGATGGGACTTATTTGGAATTATTTGTTACCATTAGGGCAAAGAGATGGGTCTTGTTTGGGATCATTTGTTCCCATGAGGGCAAAGAGATGGAACTTATTTGGGATCATTTGTTCCCGTGAGGGCAAAGAGATGGGACTTTTTTGGGATTATAATTATGTTCCCATGAGGGCAAAGAGATGGGGTTTATTTGGGATTATTTGTTAATTGTCGTTAATTAATTTTATCTAGTATGTCTGCATGGAAGTCTGTCGACAATGTTAATTTGAGGTTAGAATTTAATCTCACAAAGAACGTTGTGGTGTCTTTGAAGTCTGTAATGGTTACTTCATTCGTTCTGGCTATTTTCTAATGCCTTGAAAATGCACATTTGGCCATGTAAGCAGTCTTGGGTTGAGGTAATTTGAATTTACACAAAATATCCTATCTTACCTTGTGAGTAAGAGCCGTAGCCCAGAATGAGTCCTACTTTCTCATTTGTTTTAAATGGACCACTCGGTACATAGCAAATACAGTTGTTTTACAAACACTATTATGACGTCACACCTACTCTGCTATGGTATCAAAGGGCGAGGAATGCATGATACTAACTTTATATGGAAGTCACCTTCAGGCCTTTCATATCGCTGAGGGAATATATAAAGTCGGACTTCTGTTACAAAAAAAAATTATGGCAGCTTGAAATTTATGGAAATGACAGATCATAGAGGCAGCCATTTTGGGGTGTTTGGGGTGTTTATGATGTCATTTACATATTGTTTGTTTTTTGTTTTGTTTTTATTTAGCATATAACATTTTGCATAGAATGATTTCTAATGTTTCTAAAGTTTAAGGTGTAAAACATGGTAATTTATTCTATTATAGCTAGGGAAAATAGATAAATCAAATAAGGAAATAACTTTCATATAAGTATCTAGAAACTAAATCTGCCATTTTGTTAAACGTTGCCATAGAAATAAAATGTCTTTCGATCATATATTGAATGCTGATAACTTTCTCGTTTAAAGCCGGTTACGAAAGTTCTTTAACTCCCACAAATGAAAATGTTGCATTTTTCTTTTGAAGGACAATATAACAGTCACAAGTTACTTATATTTCTTACTTAGAAAACCCTGATTTTTTAATCCGTTTAAGAAAAATTACAAAAAAGAAGTTGACATAAAAAATTATTTGTTGATGTCAGCTGACTACATGATGGCATTTTCTGTTTTCTTGTTTTGCGCTGTCACAGTAAATTGGTCAATTTTGTTTTGAAAATCATTTACTTGCGAAATAACAGATTGTAACGGTTGTAATTTACCACTATTATGTGTCTGGACGTGATATTTTTGACAATTCCATAATAATAAGACTGCCAAGCTACCAGTTGTAAATAGAATAATTTCTACGAATTTAGTAAAAGAATTAATAATGTGGCCATTGTTGTATGATGCGTCATGCTTAGTAATGTGTCAGCATATATCATATTATAATTATCCATTTTATATCCTCCACATTGTGAAGACTACATATTGTAATAGGTATTCAAGCAAGACAAAGAAACAGTACAGAATACAAACTTCCATTCAAATCAACGCAGTATAGATATAATCGTACTATTCATCATAATATATAACATATAAATGCTCTCATTCTGATTGATGTGTCCACCCAGAGGAAAATGTTATCAAAATTGTGATTTTCCCGTAGATACCTGTTACGAAAATGTGTCAGATCTACTAACTTCAGTCTAACAAAAAATCAAGCACACGGTCCATATATTCTGAAGTTTTGAGAACGAATTGAGGGTTTAATCTAATTCTACACTAAAGAAAAAAAATGATCCGAACGTGTTAATTCTAACTGCCAGTGTGACTGACTTCCGTCCCTGCGTTTGTTTCGTCAAAGGTTTTTCGTGTATAGCGGATGTAAACTGACGGGGCACAGTTTTGATACAGGTAATTATTGCCTTTGAGTTACTAAGAGGTCTCTTTGGTGACATTTATTAATATGTCTAGGAGACCTTATCATGAGATGGGGCTACTGGAGCAATTTATTGTCTAGTTAATGCCAACCTCTATAAGCCGTCATTGGAAAGTGTGTTATTTAAGAGGCTTAAATAAAGTAAACGAGCTAGGCTATTTCATGCCGGTTTGAGAGAGATATGAAATATAGGCGAGACAACTCTTGAACACTTATCATAGATTGGCGTATCACGAGTTGCCTGTCAATATCTACTATTGTATGATGTATCTTATTTTGTGACAGTATAATATTGATCTGCTTGTCTTGCAAAAATCAAGGCATTTATATCACAGCCACATTTTAAACAAAGGCACGAGCCTTTAAATCGCGCTTGTATTATCTTCTTCACTAGTTTACATCTGAAAACAGGTGGAATTTGACAGGTTTACGATACAATGATATATTAGTCAGTGACCGTTACATTTTTATCAAATTCTGTGTATTCATTTATAAAAGCTTGCAAAACAGTTTCCTTGCTATATAACTTTCTTTAAAGGGACATGTCTCAAGATTTATGTGCGTTTATTTGTCTGAACATAGAAATATAATAGAAAAAATAGAAACAAAGTGATATGTTGGCGAGTTCAAGGAACGTTTTGTTTTGAAATAAAAACAATGTTATTGTCTTAAAATACTGTTGTCGGAAGAGACTTCTCCACTGCGTAAGTCAAAATTGTAGGATAATTTTGACTTTTATTATATCGATTTCCATTGATATTGTTGTTGTTGTTGTTGTTGTTGTTAAAGACGGTGTCCCCTTTACACAACTCAGCCGAGTTGTATAACCGTAAAGGCATAACAATTTGAAGCTACGTGTTGTATAATTTCTATGAGAGATAATTGTATCTTTGATCCTGTTTATTCGTTTCGATATTTTGTTGTCTTTGCAGTATTATGTATTTATCACAATCATGAAGGAATCCGCTTCTTAAAGTTACGTCTTTTGACAAAACGTAACATCCTTATTATTTGTTTATCTTGGAAAAAGACAGCATCGAAATGTCGATGAAATAAACTGTAAATCATTTCCTTAGTTGCCTACGTTTAAGCAATAATTCAAACTATTAAATGGGCGAAGGGCTCGTAAATGAAAAACAAATTGCAATAAATTATACTATTAACGTTAATCAATTCACTCATAAATCAAAGTATGTCACATTTAAAGAAATATTACCCTTGGAAGACCTATATGAATGAGAAATGACTTGTTAATATCATTATTCAAGATGTCAATTGTTTTAATGTTCGTTTGATGACCCTGACAGCTTCATATATCTATTTCATAAAAAAGTAAAAGATATGATTAATTAGTTTAAAATTGCTGATGGAAGTGTTGCCCTTTTGCTTTACATTGGGAAATTAATATGTTTCCTTTTCATTAGTGTGTTTGAGTTTACTCGTGTGTATGCGCGCGTGCGTGTGTTTGTGTGTGTTCTGGGGGGGGGGGGGGGGGGGGGGGGGGGGGGGGGAGCGGGTGTAATAACTCATATACTAGCCACTTTAAAGTGGAGACAAAAATATTGACATCGGAAATATGAAAATTTTAGGTTTAACTTATTGGTAGATTAAAAGCCACTGCTTGCCTTAGTTGTGACGTTAAGTATGTCGTCAGAAATGACGTTATGACGTCGCCATGTCGTTAAACGCCAAAAGGTTCACCATTTCAAACGAGTTTTTTTAGTCTTATTCATCTACAGTTAGAGTACATTTAGGCTGACATAACGATAATTGGCATGTGTATGCAACAAAAGGGTCATTGACCTTAGCCTGCTAAATTTCTAAAATGGACTGGTTCATCATTCAATATGGACAATACCATTTATTATTCGATGGGGTGTTCACTGAAAATTTACTGACTGAACAGCGAACAGTGCAGATCCTGATCAGACTGCATGGATGTGCTGGCGGATCATTGTCTGCACTGGTTGCAAAGGCAGTATCACTTGTCGCCAGCAGGCTAAAGGTACCCTGATCTGCGATTGTGCATTCGCCTCTTGAGGATTTTGCCAGGCCGGATCACATTTAGATCTATACATTCAATATCTTGCAATGTTTAACATTCAATGTTACATAGACATTTATCTAACATTTACGAAAACATAAAGGAAGTAGATCTACAACTTTAATGATTTTAGTAAAACAATTTTATATATATAATCATGGTCAGCTTTTAACGAGAATTTGCAAGAATTATCTCCCTTAATTATTGACTATGTTAAAGCAATTCCCTTCAAATTGGACTGCCTCCCTTACATTAGCTCAAGTCGTGTCATTCATGACCGAAGTCAATAATTCTTTGTCATGGATTTTGCATTGATCTAATATTTTGCTTTAGGTAATACACGGAAATAAGGCTCGCGTGTTACTCCATAAAAAGCAACAAAACAGTTAGCCAGTTTTTGATACAAATCATGTTGTTTTATAGATTCATACAGAAGTATTATTCATGTAAAGATATAAAACATTTCTGTAAAAAAACATTATGTAAGCTTAAGATATTGCGAAATTCGTGCTGTCATGTAACAGAAAATGAAAACATTTAAATAAATTTCTTTTCTTTTGAAACTTTGAATCCCGCCAAACATTGAAATCCGAAAATTATTTCATCAACGAGCTTTCCCACAAACACGTGTATACATAATAGTTTTCCTCGAGAAAAACGAAACTTGTGTGAAGATACATGTATTCCCCTCTTGACTGATTGTTCTTGTCAATATAACGGTACTTTTGTTTAACTTTCATGTCTAGAAGTTTGTCAGTTTTAATAAACTAAACAATACTGTATTTGACAGGCAGTGGCAAAGAAAAACCCGAGCAATTTAACAAACTTAAAAAAAAAACATACATGTTACTAAAACACGCAAACACATGTTTTATTAACTGGTCTTGATCCAAGGTTTTCCATAGAAATCAAAGAAAGAAAGAAAGAATCTATTGAATTATGAATCAAGTTTCTGATTTTTTCTGATCAGCATTGGTGTATGTGTATCATAGAGATCCTAACTCATTTTTTTAAACAATTAGCTCTGATTCATCCTGTCTACTTACATATAGTGTCTAAGTTACTTGATTATACATAAATCAAATATGCCATTCAGATATGTGTTTGTACATACAATACAATTCAATCATGAAATCAAATTTATCGTGTAAACTGAAGTCTTTAGCTGTAAAGATGACTGTTTTTCATGTTTCCCACGAATAAAACCGTGGCAAAAAATGTAGGTCGTACTAAAGAGATAATCCTACCGTGCAAACTCATGGAAAGCATGCATTTTTTTTTTCAAGCTTGGATGTCATTTCTAAAATAGACACGACTGTCTGTTAATTTCACCCTGTCTTTGCACATCGTGGAAATCATGAAATCATGTTGTGTCTTTTGTTTAAATAAATGTACACATTCTCTCGCGACGGTGATACTTTTAAAACAAAATTGGAAGCAAGAAGATGTTCAGTTAGAATAAATATTTTCACATTAAATTGAAGAGAAGAAATTGAAGTTTTCTGTCATATCTGGTAAAATATTCACAAACCAAAAGACATATTAGAAATTAATCATTACAAATAAATTTCCTATATAATCTATTGCTCAAAGTAATGTCAATAGGGAAACCAATATTGAGTATCGGATAATTTTCAAGGGGGACAACCTACTATAATAAGCCAGTCAAATATAATAAAAGCTGGGGATGATTATACCTCATGCAAATTTCCAATTAGTTTATCTTGAATGATATATCGATTTAATATATCATGCTCAAAATGGCTAAACCAGCCAGTTTGCTTACAGAAAAGTCCTACAGTAAATTCACCACACTTTCGGAGTGCTCTGTAATTAAGACTATTGTCTTTTTTTACTTGGGTATATTAATAATCAACATTTTAATGATAATTACAATAAATCATGTATTTTCCAGTAAATGTTTTGCCTTTACGTTTTCGGTATAATAAATTCCTAAGAGGGTCATATGAAATGTTTCCCCCTCGAAATATGAATATAAACCTCGACTGACGCCTCGGTTGATATTCATATATCTCGAGGTGAACATTTTTCATATCACCCTCTCGGGAGTGCAGTATTTATATGAATATTATATAACCATATTGCTCGTTCAGTGTCGCCATCGCTTATAACTAAAATGGATGCAACAGCATGTACTATCACCCGGTCCTTTCGCATTGCGTTTTATTACATCCAGAATTAAAAACGGTTGGACATCAGATATTTCAGATTAGCCATTCAAAATAACAAGTTTTCGAAAAACGACTTCAATCTTGTTTCAAATACTGATTAACATACTGATAACATTTGAGCCGCGCCATAACAAAACCAACATAGTGGCTTTGCGACCAGCATGGATCCAGACCAGCCTGCGCATCCGCGCAGTCTGGTCAGGATCCATGCTGTTCGCTTTCAAAGCCTATTACAATTAGGGAAACTGTTAGCGAACAGCATGGATCCTGACCAGACTGGGCGGATGCGCAGGCTGGTCTGAATCCATGCTGGTCGCAAAACCACTATGTTGGTTTTGTCATGGCGTGGCTCATTTAGTTTTTTTCTTACATATCAGGTTGATCATTCTGTAATTTTGTTGTGGGGTTAACGATGTTTATAAGTCATGGTACAAAAACTCACATCATTTAACATCAAAAAATGGTAATGCATTTAAGATAAAATTTAAAGAATGTCGTTTTAAAATGATTTGTTCACTAAACTGGGTGTTAAAAGGGCAATTAGGCCCGCATTTAAAAGAAATCAAATCAGGTTAACTGTGTATATTCTACGCTCCATTAGGCTAACTATAAATCTTATTTTAAACGGCAAATCAAACTCTTTGATGAACTAAAATCAACAGATTTGAATAACAGAAATGTTGCTAAATTGATTTTAACTGGATAACCATTTTAAAACGGATGTTAGTGTTTCACAATGCCCATATATGTTGTCCTTAGCAAATGTGGTTTGTGGCGTAGGGTGTGTAGAGCGTCTGACTCGATTACGCGATTTCGAATCACTTACTTTGGCTTGATTACTGGACCAGTGGTATACGGTCCAGCAGTTCGAGTACTGCTGGAATTCCGCCAAGGAAGCCTTTGTAAGCGGTAGGCAACAGCACAGAAACTTGGAGGTCCGGCCAACTCCATTCTCCGCCTCTGCCAAATTTCAGTCAATAATTTACGCTGAGCGTATGTCTCGATCATTAAATATTCAATGTTTCAAAAAATATCCTTTAACTATCAATGCAATAATATACCTGGCAGGGGCGGAGAGGGGAGTTGGTAAGACCTCGAAGTGTCTGTGGGTAACAATTAGTTGTAAAAGCGTTATATTAATAATCGATAAAAAATAGATATGATTCAAAATTGTGATACCTGGATTTGTTTCGCAGAATATTCGCTGATGTACATGCGATGCATACTTTATCAGTGCAGCACATTCTGTGAAACTTGAATCTTTGAAAATACCGCAAATGAGGTATCAATAACGTTAACTAGATTGATGAGATAAAAACCTGCTAACTTCGTGTTGTGATATCATAACCTTTAAAATGAGCCGCGACATGAGAAAACCAACATAGCGCGTTTGCGACCAGCATGGATCCAGACCAGTCTGCGCATCCGCACAGTCTGGTGTCAGGATCATTGCTGTTTGCTTCCAAAGCCTTTTGCAATTAGAGAAACTGTTAGCGAACAGCCTGGATCCTGACCAGACTGCGCGGTTGCGCAAGTTGGTCTGGATCCATGCTGGTCGCAAACGCACTATGTTGGGTTTCTCATGGCGCGGCTCAATTATGTTGGCCGGATGCACTTTTAGTGAGATTCGTCGATATTGAACTGCAAAATCTGATTGCATTCAGTTATTGAAGAAAACAGGCAGCGATACAATTTTGTACATTTTATTCCCACCAAATTAGGCCTCAGTAGACCAGTAGTATAGTACCCGTTTTGAGCGTGGAAGGTGGGGGTTGGATTTCCGGCCGCTATATACCGAAGACGTGAATCAGAGAGAGTAATCCTAGCTGGATTTAACGTAATTCGAAGACGGTCTGCCTGTCCCTAAATTAACGTATTTAGTTACGTACAATTACTTAAGTTAACCACATATTTACATTGGTTTAAGACGATTTAAGCATATTGATGGATTTTCACGGGGATTAGTGTGCTCGCGTGATAAAATGACCCGGCCCATGCTCTTAAATATTTTCAATCCAATTTGTGAATGAAAAGATAAAACTGGTTAAGGAGGCCAGCAAAGATAAAAGGTCAACTTTTTCCTGATAGGCCCTGTGCCCGCTTAAAGGACAAACATGGTGATTACTTTAAACCCATGTTTGTAAATGTTTAATTTTCTATCCAATTTAAAATCTTTACAATGATTTACTGTTTGATATAAGGGCCGCTCGACCTTTGATATTAAAACTAAAAGGCCGTGGTAAATGTTAAAGTAGTGATAATGGATTTAGTTTAGTTTTTTAAAAAATGAAAATGGCTTAAGGATTTTTTTCTCTTTGCTAGTGACATTATGGATAATTTTAGACAATGTGAGAAAAAAGTGTTGGCCTGTGAAAGCAAGATGCGTATCTTAGCATTTATTTAAATCAGTGATCGGAATTTTATAGATCAGTAAATGTGGAATAATAAAAAAGTGGTGATAAATCGCAATACGTAGGCTTTTTATGTAAATTTTAACAAATTATGGTAAAAAAATGAGGAAAAGTTGTGTTTTACCGTACAAAGATCAGGATTACATAAGCGTATATTTACAGCATTGTAAGTTTATTATTATTCGTGGCGAATTTATTCAAGGACTTAGTATGTGACAATTTTATACATTTTTTTTATCTCGGTCGTCTCTGGTACTATCTGGTCTAAAATTTAAAGCAGCACGCCTGAAGATCTACAGGGCAGTATTGATTTTTTTCAATATATAAATCAGTATTAATTAAGTCGATATATTTTGGGTCAGTTAAATTTCAATGTTTTATGTCATGTTGTACTGCGTTAATAACTGAGTATACATCTTTTCTATGTTTTACTGCGTGACTAAGGCAGTAGACAGATGTTCTGTATATCTTGCAAACTATACAGGTGTTTTATACAAGTAAACACTGCAGGATGCAACTTCAAATTTTGATTTTCCCATTTCAGTAACAATTTTCAAAAATTTGACTTTACTTTTCGCAAAATCAACGCTGTATATATGTAATAAATCACACATTACGTTATCACTCATAAATATAATGTGCCGTTATGTTATCTATTTTTATCACATGCTTGACGTCGCGGGAGTGTAATAAAGCCATTAAATAAAAATGATAATACACATGTGTAATAAAGCTTTGACGTCGACGTCGTTTACAGTATGGGAGACGTTGATCAAATTGACTTGTTTATAAAAGAAAGTAGATTTGTTGATGTTTCGACAGGAAACGATAAATGTAATAAAAAGAATATTACATTTGTGACTTTCCACATTGAATTTATTAAACTCGTTGAATGCTCGGCAGAGCCTCGAATTTTATTATTTTATTCAACTCGTTTAATAAATCCAATATGAAAAGACACTCATGTAATATCCTCTATATCTATTTAGTGTTATATATTATCTATTAAGTATAACACTAGCAACCCTGCGTAACATTGCACTTTCCTTCCTTTCCAACTACTTTGAGGACATCACCCTATAACACCCATCTAAAGCCTTACATTTTAATATATTGGAATGCTAAGGCGTAAAAAAAATTGTTTGTTTCCGGTATCCCGACCTACCCTAAGTTTTTGGCCCGACCCTAAATGTTGGCCTTGCTTAGAGAATATTTTTTCAACTTTTTAACAAAAAGTTGCAAAACTGCAGTTTTTATGCTTTAAACATGGCCAGTGATGTTAGAAATCAATTTACTGATGCTCTAAAGGCATTACCCCTTATAAAGTCTTCCTCAATAAAATAAATTCAAAAAAAAAAAAAAATCCGACCTACCTACCCTATTTTTTTTATCATGTTACCGGAAACAAAGAATTTTTAGGCCTAAATAGTTGGTTTCTTAATTTCTATTTCTAAATTACTAAATTCTTGCTTATATTGATCAATGTTAAAAGCTACGCAGTATAGTTTGTTCTCTTTTCACATCTTACATTATTGGTTTTAATCCTGCTTATATATCATTGTTCCTTTTATTTATTTATTTTTTTTTTATTTTTTTGCTTCGGTTTTTTATCTAACTCAAATATGATACTTTTTTAATATAACGTGATTTAGTGCGTACTTTAACATGATTTAGTGCATATTGTAACTTAATTTAGTGCAGACTAATAATATATTCAAAATATTGAAATTGTATCCATCTTGAAAGACATAAATACTGCATGTTTTTGGTATCACAATATCAAGAGGTAAAGAAAAATGAGAAGCCGATGGTGCAAACAAATTATATTTTATGCCATTATGCACTGTCATTTTTAGACCGAACGAGGCCCAGCTTTTTAAACTATTTTGGTTAAATTTCGCCATACAAAAAGTGGACGCACTGGTCCAATGGTAACACGGTCTGACTATACGAAACCAGGAATCGTGAGGTCGAGCCCGACTCAGCGGATTGGAGTCCTGCGCATGGGTGATTTACGCCTAGCGCGCTAAACACTATTGATAAAAAACACTCCAGTTGTCAGTCAGATATGTAGAAAAACTACGTACCCCGTTAAACACGTAGTAAAATTTTTATGTACACTATGAGAAATTATTCACATATATTAGCATACGATATTTTGTAAATGTTTCGAATTATATGTTTGGCGGTTCAACTATGAGGAAAGTTTCAAATTTCAAAGCAGTGACTCTTAACAAATCTCGGCAATTTTCGCACGATTGCGTAACTTCGGCATTTTTCGGACATAAACGTTGTTTAACGTGCATATGAAGAGCGGAGAATGCCGAAATCGCTTACGGAATTAGCCGATTACCAATACGGGTCCACTACCTTAAGATTGTAACAACTCTACCCTTGATTTTTGGTGAGCAGTGTATTTTATTACAATAAACCCTGAACAAAAAGTGTCATCTGTATGTTAATGAAATAAAATGCGTTCCTAAGCGGCAAATAAAAAATAAATAAAAGAAGCATTATCGAGCTTGCTTTCGGCAATTCAAACAGGTGTGAAACTTTGAAGGATACGTGAATCACACTATTACTAATCATAAAAAAGTAAGAAATTGAGAAGTTAAGATGTTTTAAGTAAATTTAATGCCCCCAAAAAATCATAGTTTAACGTTTATTATATTTTAATATTCTTATAATTTGAAATAAAATATTCGTGTTTGTGCTGAGTTAACAACCAAGTCATTCTAGATCTGGTACGAAATGTACACTGACTTTACCTTAATATTTTAATTATATATCAAAGAGAAAATAATCCAGCGAAGTATTTTATCTTTAAGCAATGGGCCAATGAATTCTTTTTTATTACGATTTACCATTAGCTTGTGAATTGAAAAATATTTTTGACTTTTGTGATGGGCAAGCAGCAATTTGTAAATGATAGAACATGCATACATTTAAAATATAATGCTTGGAGTTATTTTCTTTACGGTAGAAGATCTGTGTTGACGCGGCAAATAACTTATTCTCTGTGTGCGATTTCGACATTCCGCGTTTTTACGGAAAGCCACGTGCGCGTTTAGCTACGTATATGTCCGAAGAATACCGAATTGCGTAACGAGTTACGTAATTATACGGAAATTGCCGAGTGTCATTACGGATTAATTACATTAAATCTTTTTTATTTTGTTATTAAATAACACAATGTCATATTTAGTGTGTATCTTTCGTCTACAGTCATTAAAACGTGTTATAATTAAAAAATAAACGATCCGTCTTTTTTATTTGATTGTCACATCTTACGTTCGAGTTCAACTTAACTTATGAATTTCATTAAACAGCTCATTAACTGAGATGATAATGTAACATTTGACATCAGTACTAAGTATATTTGTCAAATAAAGAATGTGTTGTCCGTCCTGTTAGTTAAGATGTTCTATTAGGGCCATCTTCGTTTCACATCTCCGGCCTGTGAAATTATCATTACATACGATGCGAAGTCACGATTCGGAGGCGCAATGGCATCGTGTTTTTGATTTACAACACATACATCTATAAGGCCAATGTCTTATAAAATTGATAAAATTGTAGGAGACGGTGTTTTGCACAAAGCCTGTACTTTAGACAAGTTACACAAATGTCAGTGTGTTCATATGAAAATGAATCTGCATTGCGGAGATATTTAAAAGGACATAGTGAAACTGAATTCAGATATATGTTCTCCGTGACAGTTTCATAAAAGAAATTGCGTTCGATATCCTTCGTCCTCCGCCTCTGATACATGTGGGGATGTTGGCAGTTACTTGCGGAGAACAGGTTTGTATTGGTACAGAATCCAGAAAAATTGGTTAGATTACGACCCGCCATTACATGACTACATTACTGTTGAAAAACGGCGTTAAACCCAAAACAAACAACTAAAGTTCGTAGGTCGGAGGAGCGGAGTAAAGATGGCTCTAAATTAACTCCGTAATTAAGATCTTGAGTGAAAGTACACACCTTTTAATATTTTTCTTTGACAGAAACGATAATATATTAGCCTGAATATTTACTTCAAAACAATTGCCCATTCTTAAGTAATTTTCATTATATTTTAGGCTGTGAATGGAGACATATTCCATTGTTTCAAGTTAAGTCAATAACGTATTTAACGTCTCATCAAATGTACAACATAAAACAGCATTTTACATATACTGTTATACAATCATTGAAAATAAAAATGCCCGTCTGAAAAGAAGTACAAAAGGACGGGTCTTTGGAATAAATACATCAGTTGGTAAAACTAAATGTGCCGTACGGTTTTGTGAATCTACGCTAAAGTTAATCTAGTAATCAAAATTCAGCGATTATAAGTGCATTAGTTACATGGGACTGAAAGGATTTTACATTAATGTTTAATAAGATTTCAAAAAATTCAAAACTAGTTTATTAGTTTCTTTTTCTTTTCTTTTTTGTATTATTTTAGTAAATAGGTGCAGAGTACGAGCGGTAGGTTAATTTTATAATTTATTTTTTGGCAATATTTTTTCAGTTTTAAAATCTTGATTGAGACTGTATTTAAAAAGGATGTAAAAACAACATTGAATACTTACTATTTATAAATTTATAGAGTAGATTTTAAAATGCATTGTAAAGGATAAAAGATCAAATAAAGATAGGAAATTCTACTTTAACCAGCCGTCGTAAATCGGTCTTTAATTAATTGAAAATTAAGTGCTCAAAAAACGTCGGTGCAGTTGTTATATTTATTGTTGATTGTATATTTGAGCACTTAAACGTGGCAAGAAGTTTTTCAAATGATAAATTTGGATGGATGGGAAGTCAGTAATTAATGTTGCGAATTCAAGTAAAATGATTTCAATATTATAATGCACGCATTCATGAAACGGTTTTTTAAAGCTGGTACACATTATAAACAGGGGAAAATTGGCATGCGTCACTGCCCTGTTGACATGCTTTTTTTCACTTTCAGTGACATTTGCTTTTTCATTCAATTGAATAAAAAAAGAATATAATTATCAATAATTGATACAGACGCTGCGTTTTATTGTTGTTACTTAAAATTGCATAATGAATAATTTGTAATAACGAACGGAGACTTTACTTCGAGTCTTGCGCGTGCAACGATGAAAAGAGGTTTTTATGCGACTTCATGTCCAAGCATTTGGGGGAAAAGATTAAAATCTGAAGTTCGTCTCATTCACACAGATCGGGTGTAAAATATTTTAGAAGTATATTTCATATTTAGGAAAATAATATAGTGAGATGAGACAGATATCAGTTTCTGTTTGTGCATTGGATGTCTTGTGAACATTTAAACTGGAATTTATATCATTTGTTTGAATGTGATTTTTGCAACATGTTGACACATAGATTTTATGCACTGGATATACTTATATTCCTGACATGAGGCGTTTTTGGATCATTATACCAATTTTGGTAAGTTTGCCTTTATAATAGATTTGTTTACTATTTACATGCAAATTATATAAAATGATTCATTTTCTATGATATACATAAAAAATGAGATAGACTGCACGTGCATATTGCTCGAGCAAAATTATGTCATAATATTTGTCATTCATAAAAATGTTTGATGAAGATATCAGACGTGTGCAGTCACTGTATAAGTGAGTTATCTAGGTGAAAACGTTATTTTTAATGGACTGTAGAATCCCCAAACTCTGTCCTGGCGAGAATTAAACAAGCGGGCTTTATGGGCTCTATAATAAACACTTACTGAATGACCTGTCGGTAAGTAGTCAAAACTATTGCCCAAGATCGGATTATTACATGACATCTGACATTAAATTTCACTGTTTTTTTTTTTATTACTGTTTTATTTCTTTTTACTTATCATATACCACAGCATAGGGACCGGCGAGTCGTGAAATAATACTTCCTAGCTGTGTTATACAGTGTTATATTTTGTATACAAGATAACGATGGGAATGATATTAGTGATATAACTTGCAAAATTTTTTTTGTAAAATATGATACAGTTGTGACACTTCTTCTTAAGACAATATGATACTGTGTTTTGTGAACTTTGTAATACTAACAGTATCATATTTCTTTTCTTGTTACCAAAAAATACTTGTTTGATGTTTTTTCTTTCGTAACAATTTGACAGCGAAGTATGGTTGATTTTGCTCTACCCCTATTTTGTCTTTTTACCTCAAGTTTTGATGTGATTCAGTATGTTTTGACAATACTTATATGAGCCGTGCAAGGAGAAAACCAACATAGTGGCTTTGCGACCAGCAAGGATCCAGACCAGCCTGCGCATCCGCGCGGTCTGGTCAGGATCCGTGCTGTTCGCTAACAGTTTCTCTAATTTCAATAGGCTTTGAAAGCGAACAGCATGGATCCTGACCAGACTGCGCGGATGCGCAGGCTGGTCTGGATCCATGCTGGTCGCAAACCCACTATGTTGGTTTTCTCATGGCACGGCTCATATAGTGTATGATATTTAAGAACTAAATATTCCGAAAGAGGCGTAACAATTTGTAATTTTGTTTGTAGATATATACTCTGTTTTTGCAGTTTCTTCTCCGATAATAACATTATCATAAGTAATACTAATGTAAGTATTGCATATTTGTTAGTTTATTTTACGCCAGATGAAGGGCTTTTTTAGTTTTATGTAGACAATGTACATTGTCAAAATTAACGTTTAAATATTCAGTGAAGATTCACCTATAGGATCAAATAGGTTATTTTTACTGCGTTATTTACTATACCTTTTTTATTTTCATACCTGGCAGAAGAGAAATTGATCTATAATTGTGACATGATTGACAATGCGTAATGGGACAAACAATTATATACAAGTTCGGTACGAACATTTCGACAATTTTCCATTATTATATCGTCCTAAATTTGTACCACACACACATCGTAATTTGACACTACATCAAAATAAATAAGTATGAATACAAAATGGACCTGTGGGAAAATTTGATACCAAAGTCCAGTACAATAATGATGTTATTTACATCAATTAGCGCTAATTACCCACAGCTGTTTGTATCTTTATACATTTCTTTACAGTTAATCATAATTGTTATTTTCAGGTAGCTAGCCATCTGAAATAAATATATTTAATGTGAAACGCGATAGTTCATTAGCTCGAACGATTTTAACGGCTTCGAGATAAAAACGAATTCGCGTTAAACACGCAGATAACGAAGGGGCAAGTGAGACGGCATTTTCAAACTCAACAGGGCTCCGTGTTAAAAATTTATATTACATACCAGTCTCAACACTACATCATCTGACTGGTTGATTTTAACCTTCACCCTGCTAAATTTCTAAAATGGACTGGTCCATCATTCAATTTAGACAGTACCGCTTATTATTCGAAGGGAGGTTCATTGAGAATTTACTGACCGAACAGCGAACAGTGTAGACCATGGACGTGCAGGCTGATCTTGATCTGCTCTGGTCGCAAAGGCAAAACCATTTGCCGCCAGCAGGCTAAAGGTTAAGGAGTAAGGCCATGATTTATCAGGTTGTCAGAGGGGCTTGTAGGCTGTAGCCTGCTTTTCAGTCCTAAGGTTCGAATCCTCCCATTATCAAGTTTTTCTTCAACAGTGCATTATGTACTGGTTAATGTTTAAACATAGATTGTTTTTATTCATTCATCTTTTACTATTAGATATAATATTCTTTTTATTTTAAATTTTGAATTATTTGAGAATCTGCCCGACCTTGAAGTCATCATATCTGACGTGACCCCGACACGTCACATACATGTAAAACAAACTGTACATGTCTTAAATACTTTTTGGTGTCGAAAGAGGAGAGATTTTGAATTGTTTAGGTGTAAGAACAGCTTTGGCTAAGAATGTGTTCTGGGTTCCAAATGTTGATCGTTGGGCGATGGTCAGTGAGACCTTATATGCCCAATGATATTGATGGTGTTGTTATTGTGGTAGAAGGGCTACCTTGCACGCTTGGATGACAGTTAAGGTTTCGTCTGCCGGTCGACGATGTTTTATTCATCCGTCGAGCAAATGCAGTAAACATGCTTTCGTTACTTGATGAACGAGCGTGAGTCGACAGCGTTAATACAGAAGTCAAAGAATGTTATCTTTTGAACTCTTCGAAAACTGATCTTGACTTGGCCTTAACCTAGGTTAGGAAGAATTTAGCTGAGAGACGCTGGCTCCATCTTGCCCCCACCCCAACACCCCTCCCGACCATCCACATTTGTTCTTGGCACGTTGAACCGTTTTGTATTGTTTAACTATTCAATAACCATATGAATTCTTCGCATGTCAACAGAACGCATGCGTGTTCCATCAACGTATTTTTTGCTTTTAGAGTGAAAAGGAAAAAAAACTAATTTGTATTTCTTAAGCTTTAAGCTGGCAAATTGCTTGGTGAGTGAAAAAGTTAAATATGCAGGTCTTATTTTTGATTTGTGATATTTGCAACCGGATTTGTAACAACAATTCTAAATATCTTCCGTTTGTGAAAAAAATTACGGTATGACTGGTGTAAACTTAGCGGATATAAAACTCTATTTTTGCATCAGCCTCAGACAGCAAGCAATTGATTGGTTAATACTGAGCCCTGTCATGAGACTGACCAATGGCAACTAGTCTTACAATGAAGCCGCTATACTCAAATATATACTGAGGAAACTGCCTGCATGAAATAATTTAGAATGACTTTACTTTTTTAATCAAACTACTCGTAAATATATAAAAATTCACCCGGCATAAACAAGTTTTTACATTTCAGAATTGATAAAAACGTAATAAATTACATCGATGAGTGGAGTAAGCGTCTGGTCTTCTTTTTAATTGTTTTTTATTGGCACCAACAGCCTGTTCTCTGTATGAACAAGTTTTAATTAACAAGAATACTTCAAACAGAGGGCAACTTGGTTGAGAGATGACGTTATAATTGATGATGTTCGTATTAATCTATTTCATCCCTGTGAAGTATTTAAGTCAACTTTAATGAGTAGTGTATAATATTTAAAGATTGATGATGGGGTAAAGTGTTTTATATTATTTGACTTCTGGGTGTTTATCTTCTGTGTATCGAGGGTCCCTCATAATAGACCCTTGTACATCTAGAAATTGGTATGATAAGGGTACTTAGTAGGCTGGCTATCTGTCTAAAATGACCTAGATTTATCTTAATATCGAAGTGACAAGGGCTTGAACTCTTGTATGTATTCAAGGGGAAGTTATAGTATATATAAGCTAAGCAAGAGTCTGCGCGAAAGACTAGGATGTAAATATTCAGCATTAAGGGAAATGTATGTTCATTGTCATGTTTTGGAAAAGGGAGGTAATGATGGACTTACGATGTGGTCTTATGCAACTAGCTTGCATGTGTCTG
This sequence comes from Mercenaria mercenaria, assembly GCF_021730395.1. NCBI lineage: Eukaryota > Metazoa > Mollusca > Bivalvia > Venerida > Veneridae > Mercenaria > Mercenaria mercenaria. The sequence goes on along the minus strand of NC_069368.1, from coordinate 22,816,671 downwards.
ACTATCAGATTCTCGTAAAACAAATAGGTAGAAGGCAACTAAAAATGTGCTGTTTTTTTAAACGGACATGTGGTCGCTAAATTATAAGTATCATGCTATTTTATAAAGTACGCGAACTTCTGCAAATACTAAATAGATCGAAAAGCTTTTCTTTTCATATAGAACAATGTTATAAACATTTTACGGCATATATCTGTGAATCACAATATCAGTGTTAAATACACTTTCTTTCCAAACACTCAATACAGAATTGCAGTTTGATATTATATTGAACATTGAACATGATCTTCTCTCAATGTACAATGTACATATTATTATTTTTTTTTGTTAGACGGAGTATCAACTATTATTATACATACCAGACTCCTCATATAAAACCCCGGTCTATAGTTTGTACTATGACCTGTCTATATATGGTTCAACACTAAATTTTGCTCGGTTAAAGTCAGATCTTGAAGAGGAAAAAAAGAGAAAAAAATATTGAGTGGCTTGCCGGTCAATAATCGAAACCATTAACCCTCGGTGCTCAGACCTGGGGCAATAGTTACGACAAGATATTCAATAAGTGTCTGCTGGTGGAATAAAGAAGTGCTTTAGTATTTGTGAAATTATATGCATCCTGGCCTTAAATTAAAACAGAAATCCAGAAATCAAATTTGCAATGATCCATTACCTATTATATTACAAATGTGTATATTTTTTGTGTGTGAAATTAATTTCCGGAGCGCATTCTATTGATGCACAATTATGATAAAGACTTCCGTTCATTTTTGCTGTAATTGAAAAAGCATGTCGCCATACTTACGTGAACAGGATTGATATAATTACGTTAATTGGTCAAATTATGTTACAGTAGTTTAGCGGTAGACTGTAATTTATAACAGATCTTTTTCTTCAATTACATTTTTTCTACTTACAAAGGAAAGGATACAAAGTAGTATAAATATGAAAAAAGAAAGTAAAAAATGCCGTTAAGGAACAAGTTGGAAAAAAAATGATGCATACTAAATTTTCATAGTTTGGAAGCAAAACAGTTTTCAAGTTCAAAATTGACAATCGGCAGAAGAAATAAATCTTAGGTTTTGTCAGTTTAGAAGTCATTCTGTGAAATAAGAATCTAAAATTGAACGGGCTGTTGTGACAACTTTGTAAAGTTTACAAAGAATATATAATAGGCAGAAAAGCGTTAAGCCACCTTAAAAATTTTATGTTTACAAAGAATTATGTTCATTTTCTTATAATATTCCATTAGCAAATTACACAGTTTAATTAAACGTATAGATTCCTGCTAATCAATCTTTAAAAAGAGTCATTGAATATTATAGAATTTGATTTCTATATTGAAAAAAAACCGTTAAGTGTTGATTTCTTATTATACACCAAAAACGAAAAGTGTAGCTCCAAGTTTTATAGTGTATTTTCTAGGTTTTTAATCGGTGAAAGAAAGACGATACTTTTATTGTAAAGCAGGCCATATATTATCCAAATACTTTTATTATTATTATTATTATTATTATTATTATTATTATTATTATTATTATTATTGTTGTTGTTGTTGTTGTTAAAGTTTTGTTTATTTTTTATGTAATAAATAATTATCAAGGAATGGTTTTCCTGTAATATGAACGCATATATTATTATTTACCAGATTTTTATAGCGCTCTTTTCATCTGTAAAATAAACGTTCAAAGGCGCTGAAATAAATATTATGACGATTGTTATAAGTTGAACATTACAAAAAGAGAGTAATAAAGAATTTGGAGAAAATGAGATTAACCGGGTAATGTTCAGAAACCAATTATTTAATAGTTTAACCTATAATAAAAAGTTTTATTTCACACGTAATTTCTGATGTTTATATTTGATTATAGCTCGTATAGAACCCTTTCAGTATCACCCTCCTACTTAACAAATTTCTCATTAGCACGCAATCCAAAATAAATCAAAATTAACGAAATATTTTCAAAAAATTTAAAGTAATCAAATCGTGTAAGCCATTTAATAAGCCTTTTTGTGTTACAAAAATCTAAGCTTTTTTTATTAAAATCGTTCAGATATTTGAGCACTCATTCTATTTTCTGTCACAGAGAAAACTGTCATTACAATCCTTTGTATTTTTCTATTTATTGAAGACAACTTTGGGAATTTCACTAAAGTTTGGTGTTACAAAAGATAATTCGATTAGCATTCTATTCATTCTTTCCCCTTCAATTAGTTTTTTTTTGCAATAATAAAAATCCTTTCTTTGGAAAAAAAATGTAAATGCAAGTAAAATACCTTATAAATCTAACTAGATGTATTTCGTACCATCGAATGGAAGCGTGTAGAATCGAACCGTCCGCCTGTCTGTCCAAGCAACGAAAAGGACATTTGTTGGGTATTGAGGACAATAGGTAATGGTTAATTCTGTTCATTCCGCGCTGCTAATTGGGTACTTCCTTTCACTTGTTGAGTATAACAGAAGAAATACCCGGTAAATGCCCGTTCGTAGGAACGTTCGTCCGTCAGTCTGTTCGTCCTTCTGTCTGTCCCCAACCTCAAGCATACCTTGGATAGAATACGGACAAGTCCCTCATACGGAAAATTCTCATGCTCAAATGCTCTAAGGCGCTTCCCCCCCCCCCCCCCCCCCCCCACCCCACACACACACAATCAAAGCGGGATTTGTGTCCACAAGAAGCAGTGGTGGGGTGAGGAGGATCGGTAATTTTCCCTTACATTCAGGATAGAATTTCAAAATCCCTCCCCCCCCCACCCCCCCACCACACACACACACACACACACACAAAACCGTGAAGTGATTATATTCCTGAAATACAAAACAAACAAATGTATTTTTATCTGTTTCTGAAATTCTATGGCAGGAAAATGTAAGAAAAAAATAGTTGCAGTAACTACCGAAAATGATTCACTTGTGCGGGTGGTCTTGTAGTGCATTGATTTTGCACGTGCTTCGAACGCGGTGCCAATTTGATTCCATTACAGTGGCCTTGTTTTGGCAAGCCAATAATAATGTTGGAGTTCTAAAGCATTTTAAAAAAAGATCTAACGATTTTTTCCGTGTAACATAATATATTGGGTTACGAGTCTTCAAAAAATAAGAAACAGACATTCTACATTTGGAGAATGACCGTTTATTTCACATTATTAATTCGTCTAGCATTAATTGCAAATAGCGATGTAGTAAGTTATAATAAAAAGCGGTGTAGCCATTTGACCCTATTAGTCGGCGATAGTGTCGTCTGTGTGATAACAAGTAGACGATGCAGACGTGGTGCAGACGTCTACCATAAATAAATTAGTTTTTCATAGTTATAAAATTTCAGACATGTTAAATTTGATATAATTTTAATATGTACGGTCTGAAAACGTTTTAGATTTTTTTTCAGTCAAAATCGAGAAAGAACTGTTATATAAGGAAGAAAACTACATGTTTAGTTTTTAAAGAATCTATTGAATGTTATTTTGAAGGCTTTAATATGCTTACTTTATTCGACCTAAAGATTTTGTAGATGTGTATTTTATCAGTCAAATACTTGTTTAATTTACGATATGACACATAAGTATTTTGATAAACATACCACGAGGCGAAAAATGTCAAGTATTTAGTATTTATTTTGATAGAGTCGCACGTCTCCTTTAAATAAGGCCAAAACTATAAATCTTTAATTTCATATTTATAGATAAGTAACGCCTTTATAAGATGCATCATTATTGTTGTAAAACAGCCTTTTAAAATGCTAGAAACACGGCTCAAACAACAATTTTAGCTAAGTTGGTATGCAGGTCGAAGTTCGCGATTAGATTTAGTCGGCAAATCGCAATTCCTGTTTGGAAGTGCTAACCAGACTGCGCTCTGAAATGTTCGATATGTCTTACTATCAGCGTAATGTATTATGAATCCTTTAGATTAAAACATCTGTCTCGAAAATTCAGTGTAAAAATACTAATTCAGAGTTCTCTGTATTGTAATGTCAGTGAAATTATATTATTTCGGACGATAGCTTGTGTATTGTGACTCAAGCGTCATTACGAAGCCTTTCATACGTATATACTTTTTACAAAATAATATTTTAGAGCCATCATACTGTTTTAGAAGATGGCCAATGTATTGTTACAATTTGTAACTTCAGTGTATTCATTAAGTCTCTGAACCCTGTTTGTAGTATAAATTTACAATGTACTATGTAAGTAGTATTTTAGAGCCATCATACTATTTTAGATCATGGCCAATGAGTTGTAACTTATAAATTTACAATAAACTATCTACGTTAGTATTTTAGTGCCATTATACTATTTTAGATGATGGCAATGTATTGTAACTTCAGTGTAATCATTGAGTCTCTGAACCGTATTTTTAGTATAAATTTACAATAAACTATCTACGTTACTATTTTAGAGCCATTATACTATTTTAGACAATGGCCTCTGTATTACAGAAACACTACAGCAGGTTAAAGTCTCTGAATCATAGCTGCGTATTACAGCCTTTGAATCATAACTTCAGATTATGGCCTCTGAATCATAATTGCAAATGACGGCCTGTGAATCATTATTACTGCAGATTATGGCCTCTGAATCACAACTGCAGATAATGACCTCTAAATCACAACTGCAGATTGTGGTCTCTGGATCATTACTGCAGATTATGACCTCTGAGTCACAACTGCAGATGACGGCCTCTGAATCATGACTGCAGCTTATAGCCTCTGAATCACAACTGCAGATTGTTGTCTCTGGATCATTATTGCAGATTGTGGTCTCTGAAACGCAACTGCAGATTATGGTCTCTGAATCACAACTGCAGATTATGGCCTCTGAATCATAACTGCAGATTATGGCCTCTGAATCACAACTGCAGATTATGGCCTCTGAATCACAACTGCAGATTATGGCCTCTGAATCACAACTGCAGATTATAGCCTCTGAATCACAACTGCAGATTATGGCCTCTGAATCACAACTGCAGATTATGGCCTCTGAATCACAACTGCAGATTATAGCCTCTGAATCACAACTGCAGATTATGGCCTCTGAATACCAACTGCAGATTATGGCCTCTGAATCACAACTGCAGATTATGGCCTCTGAATACCAATTGCAGATTATGGCTTCTGACTCACAACTACTGATTATGGTATCTGAATCACAACTGCAGATTATGACCTCTGAATCACAACTGCAGATTATGGCCCTAGAGTCAAAACTGCAGGTTATAGTCGCACAATCAACGGTCTCTGAATCGTAACTGCATGTAGTGTGTAATTTTTTTAATTTATAGCCTCTGGATCATGTTTTCATTGTTATTACGCTATTAAAAACTATGACCTTTATTTTTATCTCAGGTACTTGCAATACTTTTCTATATTGTAAATATTGAGTGATTTAGCTCCTTGAATTTGGAGAAGACTTTCAAGATCAAACACTGTTGTTCAACTAAGAGCCAGAAGACGAAATTAGGAGAAGCTGTGATATTGAAACTCATTGTGATGAATGTCAACTTTCTTTACCGTTATTTATTCTTTATTTTTCAGGTGATAGCTTATAATGTCACTGCGGAGTGGTCAGAGTGGGGGAAATACGGCGACTGTTCGAGACCCTGTGGCGGAGGAATTGCCAACAAGACCAGAACTTGTTTAGGGGCTTCACATACCTGCACTGGCACACATATACGTTACAAAGTCTGCAATACTTTGGTAAGGTGATTTTTTTTTGTTGTTTTGAGTTTGCAAACTTGTTCAATATATTTTCATACTTCTTCTGCCCATCTTTAAACAAAAACAGAATAAAAGTGCCATCCATATGTTTTAGCTCACCTAAACGTCAGAGTGTTCAGGATGAGCTATCAGTAAAGGTGGATGGTCCGGTGTCCATCCTCCGTCGTTCGCCGTCGTCTTTCGTCAACAACTTGGCTTCCGTTTATAATCTTGTAAAATTTCACCAAAGCTGGTTTGTAGCATCGCTCAGCTTTCTTTAAATGGTTCTTTTAAATGAAGTTAGATGCCATCAAAGCTAAAAAATAACAAAACCCATTTTAACAACTTCTTCTCATGATAAGCTCAGGGTGAATCTTCATAGCATCATTGGATGAACCTTATTTCAAGTTAAAATGGTTTTGCTTCTTGACTGACTGCACTCAAGGACACAAGAGCTAAAAACAACTCTTGAACGGCTTTTTCTTGTAAACGGTCCGTTGGATCTTCGCCAAACTTGGTCTGCAGTATCACTTAAGTTTGTTCGATGATAGATAATTTCGCTAGACTTCCTTTAGGGGTCGCCAGAGCGACTGATCTTCACATAACTTGCATTCCTGAATAGATTGTTCTCAAGTTTGACCTAATGGTTGGGATTGGCTGCACTTATGGCCGCAAGAGCTAAAACAGAAAAAAGCACTGAAGTGACTCTTTCTCGTGAACCGCTGGATCCTATTCAGAAGTGTCGTGGTATGATCTTTTATTTAGTGTTTTCAAGTATTTTTTGTTGGGTTGGCCATACAAGGAGGCCAGCGGAAAAAAAAATTAGAAAGACGACGTCTTCTCACGAACCGCTGGATGGATATTCGCTAATCCTGTTCAGAATAATCATTTTATGGACCTTTCTTCAACTTGTTCAGATACCTTTGGCTTGACCAGATTTGGTTAGAGGCATAGCCAAAACTATCAGGTGAGCGACTTTGGACCTTCACGACCCTCTGGCTCTGTCTAATTATTCTGCCATGGTACAAAAGCGAAATCATAAATTCGACATTTGCAACATAAACCCCTAGACACCAATAGTGAACAATACCAAATTATAAAAAATTCATTTTTATTACATAAATGAGCTGCGCCATGAGAAAACCAACATAGTGGCTTTGCGACCAGCATGCATCCAGCGCAGTCTGGTCAGGATTCATGCTGTTCGCTTCGAAGCCTATTGCATTTAGAGAAATCGTTAGCGAACACTATGTTGGTTTTCAGATCGCGCAGCGTAAATAATGCATACAAATGCCCTATCAAGTTCAGACAAAGTAACAGTTTTACAGCTCATCATGAAATAAGCATTTATAATACGTATGTTTTGTATAATATAAAACTTTGTTTTTAATATAAACACTTAACGTACAGTATAAATATGTTCTTTCAGTCGATAAAAACTATATGGACATTTGTTAAACATTCTCAAGTGTCAATTGTAGCGTTATCTTAACATAAATATTATTATCTCTAAGTTTTCAAAACGTTTTAAGTGACATTTTAACCGATAGCCGAGTAATGTCTTTAAACTGATAGCTAAGTTCAACTTGGCGAGTAAGGCGATAGCAAAAAAAAAATGCATGTCATCTGAATGTCAGGGAAATTGAGAATATTACTGTACATAAAATATTTTCGTTTTATAATTTTAGTAGAAATGAAAGGCCGTCTCATCAAAATTTTGATGTGAATAGCCTGTGTTTAGACCACTTTAAAAACGATTTATATGCTGACCCTATAAGATCATCGACTCCACTGATAAGAAGCAAGTATTGAAATTGCCCAACTATATATAATAAACTTTCATCGGCATTTCAACTTTCATATCATAAGTTCATTTTAGTGCATGTTGCCTTTTATTTAATAACTAAAAATTTCGAGATATTGTCGAAATTTTTATTTTTCCAGTTAATTAACTCGAAATTTCGACATAGTAACTCGAAAATGTGACATACTGCTGAGTTGCATAAGAATCTTACCTTTTTTATCGTTTTTATTTTCACATTTGTCAAAGGCCGAAAATGTTGATGGACTACTTTTATTGACAGTATACCTACATTTCCATGTATCATATCTAACATGTACTGTATGTCGAGTTTTCAGAGAATGGGCAAAAGACAAACGAATTGTACGTAATGGCGCACACATTGCCATTTGTCGGTATGGATCTAAATGCATGAAAAAAAAACCAGAGAAAATGTAAAGTTTTAAGTCTAATCGAAGAACACATTAAATTACCTATTTTCACTCGTTTATTTTAGGGTTGTGGAAGCGAGGGCCTCTTTATCAGGGACAAACAATGTCAGACGTTTAACAACGTATCAATTAAAGATAATTACTTCCATTGGGTACCGTACCATAGTTCGGCAGAACCATGCGCCCTCTATTGCCGAACTGTAGAAACAGGCTTCATTTTGAAAATGCAGACACAGGCATGGAACGGCACTGCTTGTGGAACGAATGGAGGAGGGGTTTGCATAGGAGGTCGTTGTAAGGTCAGTAATTCTGGAAATAATCTATATCGAAATTGTAATAATAAATATAAAATACCTAATGACCATCTAAATAATTTTAAAAACAACTTATCTAGTATCATAAAACAAATATTTATAGGATTCTCTCGGATACATTTTGAAGTGAAATGAAATTAAATGTCGAAAATACACTCGTCAAGGTTTTTAAATTGCTTTATACTGACAATATATTTGATGCCTTGTTTTGCTCCTGACATTTAAAATAACTTTACAAGGTCGCCACAACAGTGTCACAACAGGGCTAAGTGATCAAACAAAATGAAAGTTCAAACAAAATGAAAGTTCAACGTACCGTCGAATGTCTGGCAGATGTTTAAACTTCTAAATGTACCAGGTCTAAAGTACTCAAAGTTATTTTTCATCTACAAAATAAATACCATTTGGTGACTAACAATTACTTTTTTGACAGAAAGTCGGTTGTGACGATATTGTTGGCTCGAAAAGAAAACTAGACCCATGCGGAGTATGTGGTGGTGATGGGACGTCATGTGACACAGCACGTGACCATAACAGACGACATAACGAGGCTGACGTCATACGATTCCACTGGGATATAGGATGGAGTATGTGCTCCAAGACGTGTGGGGTAGGGAAGTTAATCATGTTTAAATAGAATATGATGAAGCTTAAAAGAGTAAACAACTTTAATGTACCTGTAGCCACTTTATTTACACGTTTAACAGAAAAGTATACTTGAAATTACTTTAACCCTTATCATGCTGGGCACGATTGATGCTGCCTTTGCGACCAGTGTAGATCATGATCAGCCTGCACATCCAAGCAGTCTGATCAAGATCTGCACTGTTCGCCATTCAGTCAGCATATGTTTGGTAATCACCCCTTTTAACAGTTAATGGTACTGCCCAAATTGAAAGATGGACAAGTTCATCATAGACATTCAGCAGGGTAAGGGCACAGGCAATCGGCATGTGACTTTGACCCCTTATGAATGATGGACCCCCACCCTTTTCTCTACAACCCAGATCCCAAACATAATAACAGAAAAACACATTTCCAAAAAAAAAAAAATGCTATATATAGTGACTTTGACCCCTTATGAATGATGGACCCCCCACCCTTTTCTCTACAACCCAGATCCCAAACATAATAACAGAAAAACACATTTCCAAAAAAAAAAAAAAAAATGCTATATATAAAAAAAATAAAGGTATGGTACTTTACGGCCAAACATTAAGGAAAAAATGGAATGGCCTCAGTAACGAACTCACTGCGTACACAATTTTAGGTCGATTTTTGAAAATCTGGTCTTAATCAACGCATAAAGCATAAATCTTAACGGTAAATATGCACTTTGGTCTCAAGGCTGCATCATTTTGATGCAGCGAGACGCTATTCTTTGACAAAATCATCTCGTACACGATGTGACCTAACCCGTATATTTCTCGGGCCAATAGACAAGTCAATGGCAGCCACCTATTCCCTTCGTTATTTCAAAGCACAATCGTGGCCAGCCTTTAGAAACATAAATAATTAGTCGCTTACCTATAATTACTTCGTCCAGTTTCCGTCAATAACGATGCATCCAGTCAATTTCCCAACGCTGTATTTCTCTCAAAACATCAGCTGCCATGTTTATACCAGCTCACGTGGAGAACACACCTCCAGAATCGACCAATCGCAAAAAGGCTACGTAGTAAAAACCAGTTCCGGGTCGCCGTATAAACATGGCAGCTGATGTTCTGAAAGAAATTTCTCAACGCTGGATGCATCGTTATTAACGGAAACTGGACGAAGTAATTATAGGTAAGCGACTAATTATTTATGTTTCTAAAGGCTGGCCACGATTGTGCTTGGAAATAACGAAGGGAATAGGTGGCTGCCATTGACTTGTCTATTGGCCCGAGAAATATACGGGTTAGGTCACATCGTGTACGAGATGATTTTGTCAAAGAATAGCGTCTCGCTGCATCAAAATGATGCAGCCTTGAGACCAAAGTGCATGTTTACCGTTAAGATTTATGCTTTATGCGTTGATTAAGACCAGATTTTCAAAAATCGACCGAAAATTGTGTACGCAGTGAGATCGTTACTGAGGCCATTCCATTTTTTCCTTAATGTTTGGCCGTAAAGTACCATACCTTTATTTTTTTTATATATAGCATTTTTTTTTTTTTTTTTTTGGAAATGTGTTTTTCTGTTATATGTTTGGGATCTGGGTTGTAGGGAAAAGGGTGGGGGGTCCATCATTCATAAGGGGTCAAAGTCACACGCCGATTGCCTGTGGGTAAGGGTTAGGTTTAGACCTGACACTAGCTCCAAAAGTAGGAGGGTGACAAAAATTGTCATATTTTCTTCTCCGTACTGTCGTTTTTAAAGCAACGGAATAGTGTGGATAGTTATTTTACAAAATTCAAGACTTCAGTGTCACGTTGTATGATTTCAACTTATTTTGATAACTGGTTTAGGAAATTTAGACTGGAGCACTTTTTACCATATGCGTGTATTTTGGGTAAATTCTCTGTCATAAGTTGCATATATTTTAAAGCAATGAAAAGGGAAATGTCCATAAAATGAAGAAAAAAACGACATAGATTCTAATCGTTTTATAGATTTGTTTACTATTATTTATTTTAGAAAGGATTACAAGTTCCGTTTGAAGTGTGTAAAGATTCAGACACGGGGCTAGAAGTCGCTTCCACGTTCTGTTCAAGTCTGGATAAACCACCACTTCCAAAGACCAGGGAATGTGAGGAAAGTTCTTCCTGTATATATAGGTACAGTAAAATATCTGTTAATGACACATTCGAGGACCGAACAACTCCATGCAAATGCAGATATTTTCTTTGCAATAACATGGATTTCCAAGTAAGTTAATCTTTCCAGGCTAATTCACTGTGAAACAACTGCATTTTATTCTCCCCTGCTCAAGAGGGGTTGCATTGTAGTAAGTGCTGCTGAAATGCGTTTAGCGTTCTAACAAGTTTTGGAAATCATTTTGTTTGTTATTCTAATACTTCGCTTTGCTTCAAGCTTATTATCCTTTATGGTACGACTTAAACAGGCTAATATCAACAATCTTCTTAGGTATTTACTAGCATTAAATGTATGTGTATACATATTAACAGTCAAAACGAGTTAGCATCGACAGAGTCAAAATAGGTATCAAAATTGATTGGGTGAAAAAGTTAACACCGATAGAGTCAAAATAGGTAAAACAAGTATTGATTGGGTGAAAAAGGTAACACCGATAGAGTCAAAATAGGTAAAACAAGTATTGATTGGGTGAAAAAGGTAACACCGATAGAGTGAAAATAGGTATTAAACTTGATAGGAGTGAAAAAGTTAACACCGATAGAATGAAAATAGGTATTAAAATTGATAGAGTGAAAAAGTTAACATCGAGAGAGAGTGAAAATAGGTATTAAACTTGAGATAGAGTGAAAATAGATATTAAACTTGATTGGGTGAAAATGTTAACACAGAAAGAGTCAACATTGGTATTAAGATTGATTGGGTGAAAAAGTTAACATCGATAGAGTCAAAATATGTATTAAGATTGATAGGGTGGAAAAGTTAACACCGATAGAGTCAAAATAGGTATCAAAATTGATTGGGTGAAAACAGGTATTACGAAATTCCAAAATTTCATTTTTATTATCTATAAAATCAAAGTATTTGGATTAAATGGATGTAAATACACTTTGTGATATTCTCTATTATAAGTCTGCATAAACTGTGATGTGTACAAAGCACCTAAAACTCAAAAGGACACAAAACGTATACGGTGTCGTGAAAACATGAATGTAACGGTTTGGATAACAAGTGTACACCGGTTTGGATGATTTAATCTCTTTGGATGTTTGCGGTTTGGACTAACTCATTTGCTAATTTTAAAATAATGTTTGTTTCTAAGTAATGTTTTCATATTTTACAATGGTACATGTTCAAATATGTCTTCCGGCAAACCAAGCATGGCCTTCAAGCATTTATTTTAGATTATTTTAAATGTATATGCTTATAAAACAGGGATGTATAATTCCAAGAAATACACTCATATGTTGATCAATGTGAATGCTAATTTTTCTAGTGTACATGTATTTAATCAAACTGGCGTTACTGCTAACAATTTTGAAACCAGTTGTTAACTGCTTTTCAATTACTTGTATCCAAACCGTTACACATCTGATACATGTGATTGACTTACGATGGTATTTTTCTCAAAAATACTATACTTTCAGTTTAGAGACAGATGACAAGATATGTGAAAATGTTTCTTCTTTCTTCATAACTGATTTTTCTGATACAATTACACGAGTTTTGATATTTTACATCATTTAAAAGTTTCGTTTTCGCTTCTTGATTCCCATAATCTGCACGTTTTTATCACTTAGTAATTAAAGCTGGAATGATCTGATCTTTTTGTATCGAATAACTTGAACCTTGGAATGAAAACTGAAACCTAAATAAATCTTTATGTAAAAATTTGTGTTTAATCATAGAAAATATCAAAACTTACGTGATGGACATTTTTTGCTCGGGAGAGGCCATATTGGACAGATCCAAACACACGGCTACCGGTGTAGTTATTATACAGTGTGTATATAACATAAGCATGAGATCACATTTCAATAATAATAAACTAGACACATGATCAGTAGAGGGCAACTCTTAAAATCAAATAGGTATTAAAATTGGTAGTGTGGAAAGGTTAACATCGATACATTCAAAATAGGTGTTAAAATGGTAGGGTAAAAAAGTTAACACCGATAAATAAGAGTCAAAATAGGTATTAAGGTTGACTGGGTGAAAAAATCGATAGAGTCAAAATAGGTATTAAAATTGGTAGTGTGAAAACGTTAACATTTATAGACTCAAAATAGGTGTTAAATTGGTAGGGTGAAAAAAGTTAACATCGATATGTAGAGTCAAAATAGTTGTTAAAATTGGTAGGGTGAAAAAAAGTTAAGATCGATAGAGATTTCCCTTTGTTTGACATTCATTGTCGTGATATCATGATTTTGACTTAAAAATGAGATGGTCCAATAGGATCACCGCATACTGTTTCGATGGCAATGATAGGTGACAAGCCTTTAAATGTGTATTGTGTATTCTTATTAGCGATGTGTCTTCAGATATGTTTAATTCTTTAATGCAGGTGACGAACCTCTAAATATATAAAACGGATTGTCTTAATATTTTATACAGGTGGCACACCTCAAAATGGGGCTCTTGTAGTCGCACGTGTGGGGATGGTTTCAAGTATCGCCGTGTGGTTTGCCTTAAACATCATAACTCCAGCACAGAGCACGCGCCAGACCGGAAGTGCAGGGATGTGAGACCGAAAGGAAAAGCGCCGTGTTACCTCGGAGATTGTCCCGAATGGTTGACCGGACCCTGGTCTCATGTAAAGTACAGTTCTTCATTGTATTATGGTAGTTCTGCATGCTTGGATTAAGAAATACTGTAATGTAGATTTTTCAGAGGGTCTTACCAGGAAAGATACAACTGATACAAATAGGAATTAGCTGGACTGATATGAAAAACTTTGAGTTCAAGCCTCTATTCTCACCAGAATCAACGGCAATTTCGATGCCATTTTAGCGTAAATAACTCCCTTATGATTTTAATGTTTTTTATAGACCTAATTTTGCCCGTTACAAAAGATAATCACAAAGTTGAAGATGAATTTATGACATCATTTGTAATTATTTCACCTGCAAACATTTTAACAGGCATATATTTTATGAATATTCTGGTGTACGGTAGGCTTCAAAAAGTCTCCGAACAATAACTTCGGGTCCAACTGGCATAATGTCATCGAACGTGATGTATAGCTTAAAAGAAGATCTAGCTTGGGATTGAACTTGCGGCTACTGGGATCTGAAAGACGATAAATGACTTCCGCTTAAGAATTCGATTTGCAATAAAACTTGATATGTAGGTACCTCCCAGTGTAAAAAAAAGGTTGAATGGCATTCGAACGCGCTTTAATCAAGATCAAGGCCGCTTTTCCAATAAACAGGGTAAAAGTTTCCAGTCAATAATATTTAGATATTTTCGTTTACAGCGAGCTTAAATAGGGACCTTGTCTGGGAGCGTATTGGGGCTGTTAGGGCCAGTCAAGGTCGCTGTTATTATTAATACAGCGACGATTTCTGCTCAATATGTAGAGTTGGGGATTAGACGTTGCAATGAAATTTCGTAAGCAGACAGCATACGATGGTTGCATTTGTGGTCGATGGGGTCAAAGTCATGGTTACTAAAAGATTTAAAAATAGAATTCTGACAAATACTTAAAAGGTCAGAATGATTTATTCAGACATACCTCGGTGTAGAATAATCTTATACTACGCATATCTTTAGATTATACTTCGTGCTCCTGTCATCAAAGTCATAGCAACTAAAAGTAAACAAATAAGAATTTGTTTTTAATCCCCCGCCACGAATGGTTTCCGTCCGTCCTTCTGTCCGTAACACTTTCGTGTTCGCTCCATATCTCCTAAACCCCTTGAAGGATTTTCATGAAACTTGGGTCAAATGATCACCTCATCAAGACGATATGCAGAACTACAAGTCACCCATGTCGGCTCAAGGTCAAGGTCACAACTCAAGGTCAAAGGTTTGAGCCTTCCATTTTGTGTCTGCTCTGTATCTCCTAAACCCCTTAAAGGAATTTTATAAAACTTTGGTCAAATGATAATCTCATTAAGACGATATGCAAAACTCATGAGTCAGCAATACTGATTCAAGGTCAGGTCACAACTTAGGGTCAAAGGTTTGAGACTTCCATTTTGTGTCCGCTCTGTATCTCCTAAACCTCTTGAAGGATTTTCATGAAACGTAGGTCTAACGATCACCTTATCAAGACAATGTGCAGAACTTATGAGTCAGCCATGTTTGCTTAAGGTCAAAGTCACAACTCAGGGTCAAAGGTTTGAGCCTTCTATTTTGTGACCGCTCTGTATTTCCTAAACCTCTTCAAAGAATTTTATAAAACTTGGGTCAAGTGATCACCTCATCAAGATGATGTGCAGAATTCAAGAGTGAGCCATGCCCGATCAATGTCAAGGTCACAACTTAGGGTCAAAGTTTTGAGCCTTCCCTTTTGTGTCCGCTTTGTATCTCCTAAACCCCATGAAGGATTTTCATGAAATTGGGTCAAATGATCACCTCATCAAGAGGATGTGTAGAATTTATGTGTCAGCCATGTTGGGTCAAGGTCAGGGTCACAGCTCAGGGTCAAAGGTTTGAGTCTTCCATTTTGTGTCCACTCTGTATCTCCTAATCCCCTTGAAGGATTCATATGAAACTTGGGTCAAGTGATCACCTCATCAAGACGATTTGCAGAACTTATGAGTCAGCCATGCAGGCTTAAGGTCAAGGTCACACCTTAGGGTCTCAGGATTGAGCCTTCAATTTTGTGTCCTCTCTGTATTTCCTAAAACCTTTTAAAAATTTTCATGAAACTTTGATCAAATGATCACCTCATCAAGAACTCATGAGTCAGCCATGTCAAATCAAGGTCAAGGTCACAACTCAAGGTCAAAGGTTTGAGCTCTGTATCTTCTTAGCCCCTTGAAGGATTTTCATGAAACTTGGGTCAAATAATCACCTCATCAAGGCGATGTGCATACTTCATAAGTCAGCTATGTCAGTTCAAGGTCTACCCTTTCACCATCCATAACAGTGGCGGGGGATTTAGCTGTCTTTCAGACTGCCTTGTTAAACATTAAGAAAGAAGCTGTTATTATCTTCGCGTCTCGTGTATGTATTTTACTTCTCTTTCAGTGTTCAGTGTCATGCGGATACGGCCAACAGAAACGCAAAGTTGTCTGCCGGGCATCGTCGTCAGATTTGTGTATTACTGAACACAAACCTGCAGCAGTTCAGAAATGTTACGCCGGCAAGTCTTGCGATCCAGGAAGTTTCCAGCAAGACGGTAATGGCGAATGCTTTAATGCTACTTTGAGTTCTTATATGGTGTGAAAATTTTGAAACTTTTCTTAGAAAAAGATACGAAATTTGCAACACTCTGAATTAACAGAAATGAAAATCAGTACTGTATGTTCGACAAAAGAATGTATAATGTTGATTTTGTTCATAACTTGTAAAGCGTCTTTGACGCTTAAGGTAGTGCACCCATAGTTGAAAGAAACGGTCATTTATGTTATAATTACTATGCTGTTTCATCATTTTCCGGTTTTAACTAAAAGTCATGAGCGTCCCAAGAATGTCGAACTTCTTTTGTTGAATTGTCCTTCGATTTTATGCACCCTGAAGTGGGAACTTATGGTCACCGCTTCGCCTGTCCATTTGTCCGTCCCTCAATATTTTGTTCCGTTTGTCCGTCCCATATTATTGTCCTGAGTATTTCTCAAAATTCACTCACTTGAATTGAACGAAACTTCACAGGGAGATTTACTCCCAAGCGGAGATGCGTATACTACCTATATTTTCCTTTTGAATAATTGTTTCACCGAGTTGTTGCCCGTTGATTAAAAAACATAAGAGTACGATATCACAATTTCTCGTCCGGGGTATTCCTCAGCAACCACCCGCTGGAATACAACGACACTTCAAAGAAAGTTTCACTCCCAAGAATAGATGCGCATATTATCTTCATGTTCCAATTGGATAATATTTCACTGAGTTATTGCGCTTTGACTATTAAACATTTGTACACCATTGCTCATCCAGCAACCACTAGTGGAATTCAGCGAAACTCCATGAAAGTTTCACTCTCAAAAGGAGATGTGCTTATTATCTTCATGTTCCAGTGTGATGATTATTTTCGCCGAGTTATTGCCCTTTGATTATACAATGTAAGTATAGCACCATTTCTTGTACGGAGTATTCATCAGCAGCCATTCGCTTGAATTCAGCGAAACTTCGGGCAGCTTTGCTCCCAATAGGAGATGCGTATATCTTATTCATGTTCCGATCCATTGATTTTTATTGCCCTTTGCGTTATTGCTCTGATTATTCAACATATGTAAACTTTAGCGCTCTTCTTGTCAGGAATATTCCTCAGCAACCCCGGCTGATATTCGTCGGAATTTCATAGTAAGCTTCTCTGCAAAGCGGATATACTCATATTGTGCGTGTTTTTTTCTCAAGTACGTTTAATGAGAAGGATGTCTTGTGTGAAGTTTCAGTCATTACTGAAATATGGCTTGATAGTTGCTTGCACGCAAACTTTTAACCGATTTTTTAAGTCGTAAAAGAGCCATCCAATCAATTATTATCTTACTTTGTTAATTCAGTTGGTTTAATGACTAGGAAGTATTGAGTGAAATTTCAGTGTGGCTGTTCCTGAGATAGACCTTAATAGCTAGTCCCACGCACAGTTTTAACCGATTTTTCAAAGAAGAAAAAAATGACCATAATTTGAAACAAGTTCAACCAAGGCGCTATCTTACTTGATTAATTCAGTTGGTTTAAAGAGCTTGAAATACTCTGAAAATTTCAGTCGAACTTTAGATGTTAGGTTGATAGTGAAAACTTTTAACCGAATTTTCTCAGCCTAAAAAAGGCCATTATTTGTATTAAATTCAACCTGTCTATCAGACTTGGTAATTCCATAGTAAATCTTGTGTGAAGTTTCAATCCAATGCATGCAATGGTTACTGAGATATGAACTTGCACGCGATACTTTAACCAAGGTGTGACATCGACGATGACGAGAATTACGATGACGATTACGATGACAACGACGACGCTTGGGCGAGTAGAATAGTTCTCACTGTTCTTCGAATTTTCGAGCTAAATTGTATTTTCATAATTCCTGTATACATGTAAATATTTAGTACTCGAAATAATTCTGCATAAAGTTGAATCACGAATCATTTTTATCTATTTCAGATTCTTCTGTGACTGAGCACGATTTCTTTGATGATGCCAGACTCCAAGATTTGTTCGTGTTGCCGAGGTAACGCAGTAATGTTTTTACATAGGTTTTTTATTGACATGTTGGTAATAAAAGTATATCTGTAGCAAAATAATGACCAAGGATGACACTCTGACAGTTAAAGGGCGTTCAACTCAATGATATATTCTAGGAAATATTTTTATACAAACAATTGTTTCTTTGATGCGGTAGATGGTGACTTATGACGTATAAAGAGAATACTGTGCGTGATTTAGTATAAATATAATTTTCTGATTGGGAGACTTTATTGATTAATGGTTTGGTACGATATACTATTTATTCTATAACTATTTAAATCAGTCGGTAAGTTTTCATACAACTCATTACGAAAAAAACAACACTTAGAACAAAGTATCCGCCTATCGGTGCATAATACGCCCATTTGCACTTGCAAATTGGGCAGAGCTGTAAAACGATAGAAAACGAAACAGTTAAAAATAGGATACGTTTAGGTTGGAAGAAATACAGCTATTTTTACTGCTGTTTGCTGATGAAACAGAATTATTTTCCTAATCCAAGGAAGGATTACTAATCCTCCTTAACAAATTGCATTATTATTGTACAAAATGGGGTATTGTTGTGAATGTGGATAAAACGGTTGCCATGGTTTTCAAGTACGGAAATAGAAATGAAAATGACATTAGAAAAAGGGTATTATTTAATGTTGTTAAAACATTTACTTATCTTAATAATAATAATTAATAATAATATTAATAATATCGTCTAATGGGGACTTTTTCTAAGCTCAAAAAGCATGGTATAATCAAGCATTAAGGACACTGTTGGCTCTGAATTTTTCTTTTGATGTAATTGCTTTGAATGTTACAGAAAGTTAAAATTTATTTGTTAGTATGATTTTACCTATCCTGACATGAGAGAAGAGGTATTGGGTTTTAAAATAGTACCTGACATTGGAAAAGTTCATTTGAGCCGCGCCATGAGAAAAGCAACATATGCGTTTGCGACCAGCATGGATCCAGACCAGCCTGCGCATGTTTCAAAGCCTATTGCAATTAGAGAAACTGTTAGCGAACAGCATGGATCCTGACCAGACTGCGCGGATGCGCATGCTGGTCTGGATCCATGCCGGTCGCAAACGCACTATGTTTGTTTTCTTATGGCGCGGCTCATTTACAATTAAAAAAAATACACGTTCTGTGTGTACGTCATCATACTGCAACATTCCGCAACATACTGCAACATACTGCAGTTTTGACGGATTTGGAAGATTCCTAATCAGTAATACGAATAACCAGAATCAGGAACTAGTTTGTTTGATGCTGGTACAGAATTATGAAATTTCTTAAATCTTTTTTTTAATACAGATGTTCTTAAAATATACAGTTGAAACTGATGCAGTTAAGTGTATATTTATCTAAAACAGGTAGTGCTTATGTACTTTAAATCTTAATTTTAAGATAAACTGCCCCGCAGAAAGTATGACATATGTTTTTGTACTGAAGTTTGTCAACAAATGGACATTTTTTCTAAAATATGCTACTGCTCACAGGAATTCACATGGTTAAAAATATTGAGAAAGCTACTAATGACTAGCGAACAATCTCTGCTTCCTAAATATATGTGTCAAAGTATGGAAAAAGTATCAAGCAAGAAAGCAATATCAGGAAAGTTGGGTGGATGACTGCCTTATCCTGTATAACAGGCAACATAGATATATTACTTACCCATTTCATTGATATAACATGGACAGAACGATGTTCACTAAACGATTTCGATCTACAAACAGTATCATTCCTTTGTGTAAATTGGGTTTAGGGCAAGTAATGGAGTAAGATCAAGTTATTGTGTTTAATTTGGCGACGTTTGTATACACGGTGTCACAACAAGGATATGAAATTTATTAATTTTTTAAAATATTTTCATTACGTATGTCAAATTGATATCATAACGTTATATTAATCAAAACACTTATACAAGAAAAATGTTATACCATATTTTTCTGTAGTTGTAATATTGTATATAGAAGTATAAACAGTCTCAAGGTTAAATTGCCATGGACACTTACATGCTTTGCTGATATAATATTTGAATTGAGTCTTATGGTAGGATCGAACAAACGAAACCTACCCCTGATCTGCTTCTTAGGTAAACTTACAGTTTACGTCATGTTTTATTCTGCAGATTCGAGGTGTCTACGTGGGGTCCGTGTTCGGTGACGTGTGGCGTCGGTTACAGGCATAGGAATGTCACGTGCAAAAAGGACGGACAGGTCGTGCCACTATCTGAATGTGAAGGTAGCTTCTATGATTTACGAATTATAATGGTCTTGATATAACATTTTCCTACTGCAAAACATATTAGAGCATAGAGTGTTTAGGCGAAGCCTAAATCCATTTCAGACCAACAGCATAACGCATTTTATCTTTCGTTACTTTTTACGTTTATTCAGGTTTCTTTTGTCTAGTCACAATTCACAATTCATGTGAGTGTATTTTTGGTAACGAGATAAACAGAACCTTTTTAGCTGTCTTTGAAATTTTATTTTAGTAAACATTATTGTACATTTCCAAGTGTGACATCTCCGGAACACTATAATGTCACGTTATTAATTGTTGGTGTTATTAGTAAAAAAAATAAAAAAAAACATTGCCAAAATATACCATATTCGGCTGTTTATTACTCTTTTACTCAAAATCATTACGAAAACTCTACCTATTTTTAACCATCTATTACTTCGTTACAAGAATATGCATTGCTGTGTATTTCAAAACAACAAATGTATACATTACTGACCATTTTACTAGGTTACTCCAAAACACTACAAAAATGTACATTAGTAGCCATTTATTACACTGTTATTCAAAACTGTTACAAAATCATACAAAAAAATATATCATACTAACTATGTATTACTCTTTTATTCAGACACATTACAAAAATATACCTCACTGGTCAGGTACCGGTACTACTCTGTTATACCGTACTGGCCATGTATAACTCTGTCATTACAAAATATACATTACTGGCCTTTGATTACTCTGTTATACCTTATTGGCCATAGATTACTCTGTTATTCTAAATCATGACAAAATATAACTTACTGGCCATTGAATATTCTGTTATTACGAGATATGATAAAGTATACCGTGCTGCCCATTGATTACTCTGTTTTTCCAAAACATGACAAAGTATACCTTGCTGCCCATTGATTACTCTGTTTTTCCAACACATGACAAAGTATACCTTGCTGCCCATTGATTACTCTGTTATTCCAACACATGACAAAGTATACCTTGCTGCCCATTGATTACTCTGTTATTCCAAAACATGACAAAGTATACCTTGCTGCCCATTGATTACTCTGTTTTTCCAACACATGACAAAGTATACCTTGCTGCCCATTGATTACTCTGTTATTCCAACACATGACAAAGTATACCTTGCTGCCCATTGATTACTCTGTTATTCCAAAACATGACAAAGTATACCTTGCTGCCCATTGATTACTCTGTTTTTCCAACACATGACAAAGTATACCTTGCTGCCCATTGATTACTCTGTTTTTCCAACACATGACAAAGTATACCTTGCTGCCCATTGATTACTCTGTTATTCCAAAACATGATAAAGTATACCTTGCTGCCCATTGATTACTCTGTTTTTCCAACACATGACAAAGTATACCTTGCTGCCCATTGATTACTCTGTTATTCCAAAACATGACAAAGTATACCGTACCGCCCATTGATTACTCTGTTATTCCAAAACATTACAAAGTATACCTTGCTGCCCATTGATTACTCTGTTTTTCCAACACATGACAAAGTATACCTTGCTGCCCATTGATTACTCTGTTATTCCAAAACATGACAAAGTATACCTTGCCGCCCATTGATTACTCTGTTTT
The DNA here is from genome assembly GCF_021730395.1 of Mercenaria mercenaria. Taxonomy (NCBI): domain Eukaryota; kingdom Metazoa; phylum Mollusca; class Bivalvia; order Venerida; family Veneridae; genus Mercenaria; species Mercenaria mercenaria. The sequence continues at coordinate 22,794,648 of NC_069368.1, read as the reverse complement.
TCCAACACATGACAAAGTATACCTTGCTGCCCATTGATTACTCTGTTATTCCAAAACATGACAAAGTATACCTTGCTGCCCATTGATTACTCTGTTATTCCAAAACATGACAAAGTATACCTTGCTGCCCATTGATTACTCTGTTATTCCAAAACATGACAAAGTATACCGTACTGCCCATTGATTACTCTGTTTTTCCAAAACATGACAAAGTATACCTTGCTGCCCATTGATTACTCTGTTTTTCCAAAACATGACAAAGTATACCTTGCTGCCCATTGATTACTCTGTTTTTCCAACACATGACAAAGTATACCTTGCTGCCCATTGATTACTCTGTTATTCCAAAACATTACAAAATATACCTTGCTGCCCATTGATTACTCTGTTATTCCAAAACATTACAAAATATACCTTGCTGCCCATTGATTACTCTGTTATTCCAAAACATGACAAAGTATACCTTGCTGCCCATTGATTACTCTGTTATTCCAACACATGACAAAGTATACCTTGCTGCCCATTGATTACTCTGTTTTTCCAACACATGACAAAGTATACCTTGCTGCCCATTGATTACTCTGTTATTCCAACACATGACAAAGTATACCTTGCTGCCCATTGATTACTCTGTTATTCCAAAACATGACAAAGTATACCTTGCTGCCCATTGATTACTCTGTTATTCCAAAACATGACAAAGTATACCTTGCTGCCCATTGATTACTCTGTTATTCCAAAACATGACAAAATATACCTTGCTGCCCATTGATTACTCTGTTATTCCAAAACATGACAAAGTATACCTTGCTGCCCATTGATTACTCTGTTTTTCCAACACATGACAAAGTATACCGTGCTGCCCATTGATTACTCTGTTTTTCCAACACATGACAAAGTATACCTTGCTGCCCATTGATTACTCTGTTATTCCAAAACATGACAAAATATACCTTGCTGCCCATTGATTACTCTGTTATTCCAAAACATGACAAAGTATACCTTGCTGCCCATTGATTACTCTGTTATTCCAACACATGACAAAGTATACCTTGCTGCCCATTGATTACTCTGTTTTTCCAACACATGACAAAGTATACCTTGCTGCCCATTGATTACTCTGTTATTCCAAAACATGACAAAGTATACCTTGCTGCCCATTGATTACTCTGTTTTTCCAACACATGACAAAGTATACCTTGCTGCCCATTGATTACTCTGTTATTCCAAAACATGACAAAGTATACCTTGCTGCCCATTGATTACTCTGTTATTCCAAAACATGACAAAGTATACCTTGCTGCCCATTGATTACTCTGTTTTTCCAACACATGACAAAGTATACCTTGCTGCCCATTGATTACTCTGTTATTCCAAAACATTACAAAATATACCTTGCTGCCCATTGATTACTCTGTTATTCCAAAACATGACAAAGTATACCTTGCTGCCCATTGATTACTCTGTTTTTCCAACACATGACAAAGTATACCTTGCTGCCCATTGATTACTCTGTTATTCCAAAACATGACAAAGTATACCTTGCTGCCCATTGATTACTCTGTTATTCCAAAACATGACAAAGTATACCTTGCTGCCCATTGATTACTCTGTTATTCCAAAACATGACAAAGTATACCTTGCTGCCCATTGATTACTCTGTTTTTCCAACACATGACAAAGTATACCTTGCTGCCCATTGATTACTCTGTTATTCCAACACATGACAAAGTATACCTTGCTGCCCATTGATTACTCTTTTATTCCAAAACATGACAAAGTATACCTTGCTGCCCATTGATTACTCTGTTTTTCCAAAACATGACAAAGTATACCTTGCTGCCCATTGATTACTCTGTTTTTCCAACACATGACAAAGTATACCTTGCTGCCCATTGATTACTCTGTTTTTCCAACACATGACAAAGTATACCTTGCTGCCCATTGATTACTCTGTTTTTCCAACACATGACAAAGTATACCTTGCTGCCCATTGATTACTCTGTTATTCCAAAACATGACAAAATATACCTTGCTGCCCATTGATTACTCTGTTATTCCAAAACATGACAAAGTATACCTTGCTGCCCATTGATTACTCTGTTATTCCAACACATGACAAAGTATACCTTGCTGCCCATTGATTACTCTGTTTTTCCAACACATGACAAAGTATACCGTGCTGCCCATTGATTACTCTGTTTTTCCAACACATGACAAAGTATACCTTGCTGCCCATTGATTACTCTGTTATTCCAAAACATGACAAAATATACCTTGCTGCCCATTGATTACTCTGTTATTCCAAAACATGACAAAGTATACCTTGCTGCCCATTGATTACTCTGTTATTCCAAAACATGACAAAGTATACCTTGCTGCCCATTGATTACTCTGTTATTCCAAAACATGACAAAGTATACCTTGCTGCCCATTGATTACTCTGTTATTCCAAAACATGACAAAGTATACCTTGCTGCCCATTGATTACTCTGTTATTCCAAAACATGACAAAGTATACCTTGCTGCCCATTGATTACTCTGTTATTCCAAAACATGACAAAGTATACCTTGCTGCCCATTGATTACTCTGTTATTCCAAAACATGACAAAGTATACCTTGCTGCCCATTGATTACTCTGTTATTCCAACACATGACAAAGTATACCTTGCTGCCCATTGATTACTCTGTTTTTCCAACACATGACAAAGTATACCTTACTGCCCATTGATTACTCTGTTATTCCAAAACATGACAAAGTATACCTTACTGCCCATTGATTACTCTGTTATTCCAAAACATGACAAAGTATACCTGCTGCCCATTGATTACTCTGTTATTCCAAAACATGACAAAGTATACCTTGCTGCCCATTGATTACTCTGTTATTCCAAAACATGACAAAGTATACCTTGCTGCCCATTGATTACTCTGTTATTCCAAAACATGACAAAGTATACCGTGCTGCCCATTGATTACTCTGTTATTCCAAAACATGACAAAGTATACCGTGCTGCCCATTGATTACTCTGTTATTCCAAAACATGACAAAGTATACCTTGCTGCCCATTGATTACTCTGTTATTCCAAAACATGACAAAGTATACCTTGCTGCCCATTGATTACTCTGTTATTCCAAAACATGACAAAGTATACCTTGCTGCCCATTGATTACTCTGTTATTCCAAAACATTACAAAGTATACCGTGCTGCCCATTGATTACTCTGTTATTCCAAAACATGACAAAGTATACCGTGCTGCCCATTGATTACTCTGTTATTCCAAAACATGACAAAGTATACCGTACTGCCCATTGATTACTCTGTTATTCCAAAACATGACAAAGTATACCGTGCTGCCCATTGATTACTCTGTTATTCCAACACATGACAAAGTATACCTTGCTGCCCATTGATTACTCTGTTATTCCAAAACATGACAAAGTATACCTTGCTGCCCATTGATTACTCTGTTATTCCAAAACATGACAAAATATACCTTGCTGCCCATTGATTACTCTGTTATTCCAAAACATGACAAAGTATACCTTACTGCCCATTGATTACTCTGTTATTCCAAAACATGACAAAGTATACCTTACTGCCCATTGATTACTCTGTTATTCCAAAACATGACAAAGTATACCGTACTGCCCATTGATTACTCTGTTATTCCAAAACATGACAAAGTATACCTTGCTGCCCATTGATTACTCTGTTTTTCCAAAACATGACAAAGTATACCTTGCTGCCCATTGATTACTCTGTTTTTCCAAAACATGACAAAGTATACCTTGCTGCCCATTGATTACTCTGTTATTCCAAAACATGACAAAGTATACCGTACTGCCCATTGATTACTCTGTTATTCCAAAACATGACAAAGTATACCTTGCTGCCCATTGATTACTCTGTTTTTCCAACACATTACAAAGTATACCGTACTGCCCATTGATTACTCTGTTATTCCAAAACATGACAATGTATACCTTGCTGCCCATTGATTACTCTGTTATTCCAAAACATGACAATGTATACCGTACTGCCCATTGATTACTCTGTTATTCCAAAACATGACAAAGTATACCTTGCTGCCCATTGATTACTCTGTTATTCCAAAACATGACAAAATATGCCTAACTGACCATTGATTACTCAGTTATTCGAGAACATGACAAAATATACCGTACTGCCCATTGATTACTCTGTTATTCAAAAACATTACAGTACAATACATAAGTAGCCTTTTATTACCAAGATATTATTTCAAAACATGGCAATAAAATACCTCATGACATATGTGAAATTTGAGCACGCGCAATATTTGGATAAACGCAGATATATAACAATTCTGGTTACAAATAAATTTACTCCCATCATTCGGCAGATGAAACTCGTAAATGGAGCAATTAAATATTTTAATTAACTCAACGCCCCAGAATTAGAAGGGCGTAAGTGTTAGTTACGCCCTTTTATGAATTATACAATTTTTACACACCAAGGGGCATAATTCTATTTTTTGTTGTTGTTGTAACAGTTACAAACTGCTGTGTTGACCAAATTTACCAATAATAAAAGGGCGTTAGTTTTTTTCATTTTGCCGAAAACTATTATTTTCCACATACGCCCTTCTAATTCTGAGGCGTCGAACTTTGTATTGATATCAGTGTTGTCAACATAATATTTCATACATGTGAAGTTAGACTTCAAAATGATTACTATATTTTTGGTCAATAAAGTTAAGTAACACAATAACACAATATTATGTTTTCAGTGTAAAATTCCCAATTTTTACGCTTTCCCTTGTAAAGTTCATTTTCAATTTTATGCAGCTTCAGAAATAAATTTGGAACCTGTTTTACACGGGATATCTTATACATAGAAACAAATGGATTTGCATGAAGCGGGTGCAAAATATATCGTTCCAAAACATTACAAAATTATACCTGCTGGTCATTTATTTTTGTTTTATTCCGATAAATATTATCTGCCGTTTATTACTGTGTTGTTCGAGAACGCTACAAAATATACCTATTGCTGTTTCTTAACAATTTTAGTCGTTGTTTTTCACATACGCGTAAATATTCGATATAAAGCTGACAAATAGCTGCCAAACATAGATAGACCAATTTCAGAAAACAAATCCTTACCTCATTTTGAAGAAATATGATAAACAGACAGAAAACAAAAAGAAAAGTAGTGATCATATATCTTCTAAGAGAGATTTTTCTTGTCACATCTACTTACTGTAAACTCTCTTAAACACTGCTGTGACCTTGTAGTACTACTCATACTAAAATTGACTTTCACTTAATCAAATACAACATTCCCTCCCATTTTGTTCTACCAAAAATGGCAAAAATACTTCCACAATGAAATTTGAACAAAAACCATCTTTTATTTAGACCTTTGTGATCATGCTAAGTGAAAAATTAGTCATCAAGAACTTTTCTGCCATTATGTTACTAGAACAGAATGCTGGCTCCGACGTTGGTCCTTTTAGGCTATTCAGGTCTGTATAATTGCTAAGTGCTATTTAACTTAAAGGGGCGCGCCTCCAGATTCATGTCCTCTTTTCGAAGTTTAGAAAGTATATCTGCTCAAGACCAAAAAAAAAAAACCCTCATAAAACTGCCGTATAATTATTAATTGGTTTTTCTCATGAACAGATTCAATCAAACCGAGTCTGCTATTATTCTGCTTGGTTGCATTCTATGCTTCCAAAGGATCTTTTTACAGATTTTATTTTATCCTCGTAAAAGCAACGATCATGGCATACAACTTTGCCGTATCGCTGTCCTGTTCATGAATCGCTTTGCAAAATCACACCGTAAAACTTTGCCATATCGCTATCGTATTCATGAATCGCTTTTATCCTCGTTAAAGCAACAATCACAGCATAAAACTTTGCTACATCATTGCCGTGTTCTTGATTCGCTTTTGTCCTCGTTAAAGCAATAATGACAGTATAAAACTTTACCATGTTGCTGCCATATTCGTGAATCGCTTTTGTCATTGTTTAAGCAACTATCGCAGCACAAAACTAACTATCGCAGCACAAAACTTAGCCATATTGCTGCCGTAATTTTGAATCGCTTTTGTCCTTGTTAAAGCAAAAATCACAGCACAAAACTTTGCCATATTGCTGCCGTAATTTTGAATCGCTTTTGACCATAACAGAAAAGTTTGCCACATCATTGACGTAATCCTTATTCGTTATCATCACCACTACGGCACCAACCTTTACAGAATAAAATGCCACAGCTTTGTCGAAAAAGTCTTTTCATCTCCATCCGCATTTCCTTTATACGGATTAAAAAGATTAACGGATTACAGAACGAGTTCAGAAAACAGAAACTATTTAACACATGTGGTACCGTAAAGTTTGGGTCTCGTGCACCGATATTAATATCTATGATAAGGGGAAGAACTGTGATGTCATACACTGCCACCAAAATCCCCATGGTTACTAAGACTGAAAATAAGAAAGAAAGGGATTTAAATGTGCTCTGACCTGTGAAACGTGAAACAATATAAAATGGCTCTTGAAATGTGTCGTAAAATGTCTATTCGTTCCTTTTATTTAAATTGCCTACATATATAAAGGGTTTCTATGAACTTCTTTAAAACATACAGGAAAAAGTACAAAATAAATTCTGTTACACTTACATCGTTTGAGTTCATGGAAGAGATGACCACTGTCCTCACATTTACTGGGTTTGTCGCGAGTGGGCTCAGTTGTTTTACGGGTGGGTAGAGTTTTCAGACTTACGAATTTCATTTATTTGTTTTTCATGCAGTACTTTGTTTGACGCATCTAATTCAGTAGTAGCGTCATTTACCGTTGATTCCTCGTTGTCTGTCTTCTTTAAATGATTTACAGTCTCAGCACGAAGTGGTATGACATGGATTTGAAATACGTCCGGGCTAATTACAGAAGTTGATTCATCTTCAAACAGTTTACCTTCCGATTTCAAATTTTCTGTTGCTAGTTTTATTTCTGGACTTCTTTCATGAACAAAGTCATTTATCTTTCCCGCCCTTTGAACTATCGAATTTTCGTTTTCCCTTTCACCTACATCGAATGTGTTACCGATTGCGACTTTAGCTTGGTACTTTTTCAGCAATACAAATAATGTTAAAAGTGTAATATTCATTGCTATCAATGGAATATCAAACAACCACGAGAATGTACTTAGAGCAGCACTAACATCCGAAAATACGGCCCGTCTGCAGTCTAAAATTATTTTGTGAGAATTTTGCCAAAACATGTATGGCAAAGACACAAGAAGTATGGCCGTCGACCAAATGATTAAAGTGAAGAGGCCGTACTTTGACGTGAGAACCTTAAACCTGCCTACGGTTAACTTCCGGATGATTATGAACCGATAAACACAGAAGCTAGTCATGTTGAGAAGGCTCGTGTAATTTGATACCATAAATGGTAATGACTTAATCAGGCACGAATTGTAATCGTTAGGTGGAGGTAGAAAAAACCATAAAAACAAAGTCGGCGTAAGGATAACAGCGTTGATAAGATCTGTTGCACAAAGGCTGATGACCGCCATCGAGTTCCTGACCAACGCATGGTTTCGTAAATTATAAAAACATTTCAGAAGTAAAATGTTAAAAATGGAGACACTCGTGAATGTAAGGCCAAGGACAACACCTAAAGAATAATGCTGCCATGACAACACCTCTATATCTCCGACTGTTTTGTTCATTGCCATTTCTGTTTTAATTGTGATTTTATGCAAAATTCAAGAAAGACACACCTTTAACGAAATACTTAGGATCTTTAACTCATTCCTTAAATGTATTGACGTTCAAGTATTTATTTAAAATTAACCTATACCATGTTGTTGACGTCATTTTCTAAATATTTTGTTTGTAATTCAGGATATATTTAAACCTCCGTTTATTTGATTATTTACTATTTTTAGAACGAAACCGGATTTACTTTTTCATTCATCTATTCGTCTCGCTAACTGCCATGCTCTGCAATTTCCTATACGAAATTGTAATGTCAAGCAAAGTGGTTTAATTACCATGGCTCGTGATTCGTTATCATCTTGTTTATTGTCATTATTGTGTTGTCAGTCGTATGCAAAAAAAAAAAGTTCCTCCAATATCAGTATCTTCGTTGCGACAACTGATTTATCATATTGTTGACGATATCAGTTATTGGAAACACATTGTTTGCGACAAAATAGTTTCATTAACCATGGTTACCATATTTGAATTGTCACTTATATTGAGGGTCGACAGCGCTTTCATTATTTATTTATTTCGACGCCTCAGAATTAAAAGGGCGTAAGTAGAAAATCATAGTTTTCGGCAAAACGAAAAAAACTGTCTATGACACAGGTACGCCCTTCACATTCTTAGGGCGTAAGTGGATTTTTCTGGTACAACAATTAAGTGCAGATACGCCCTTCTATTACTGGGATTCTGAAAAACTTTTCACTTACGCCCTTTTATTATTGGTAAATTTCGTCAACACAGCAGTTTGTGACAATTTTTTTTTTTACAGAATTATGCCCATTGGTGTGTAGTTTCAAAAAATGTATGATTCATAAAAGGGCGTAACTAACACTTACGCCCTTCTTATTCTAGGGCGTCGATTTATTCCTTCTGTCCATTTAAAACTAGTCGTGTTTCTGCAATATCCGGTAAATCCAACATAACCGGAAGTGAATTAAACTTTCAATCAGCGGATGGCCACAAAGTTAACATCTGCTGAAATGAAAAAATAATCTAGGCCAATGCATTACCAGACAAGAAAATATGTACCAGCTGCTGTTCGTTTCTAGAGTTACGACAAAAAGTGTAACTTTTACTAACAACTGAAACAGATATTAGATGTGTTTCAAAACGGGTGACATTTTTATTTTACAACTAATTTTCGCTTCACATTATGATTGTTTTCTGGATTGCAAGCCAGTACTCCTATAAGAAAAAGTGTTTCACAGTAGTGAAAATGTAATGACATCTTTCGTGCGATTACGTCATCTCGTATGGTAATTCGGCATCCTTCGGTCATAACAGAAACAACCGGAGAATGCCGAACGTGCATACGGAGAATACGTAATCGAACGGAATATGCCGATTGTCATTTCGGGTCCGCATGGCGTGTATTTGAGTATTCCCTACCTACAATTTACTTATTAAAAGATGCTGAATAAAGTTTCAAAACATTTACTAAAGAACCGTCATATCAATGGTTATAGATCTGGTAAATATTTCGATTTCTGGTTGTGTAATGGAAAATACTTTCACTGTATACGATCTGCTGTCATTAACAAAAAAAAAATACAAAGAAGTCAAAATTGGTAACCAAAATAATTCAAAAAGAACATTTAATTAGAATATGATTAAAACTATTTTTTTCTGCTAGATCTAAATTGAATCTGAACGACAAATAATGTTAAAAAGATAAGGATTTAAAGAAATGTAAGCGCGGCCTTTCGGAATTGCAATTTAAAGTGGGCGGGTTTTTTTCTATCAAGAGGTTGTAAAGATTGGTGGCATGAGACTGACTTTTTTTTTGTGATGCTCTTAGAAACGAACCACCTATTTGTTGTTAAAAGAACAGACAGTAATATAACGTTAATATCATAAATGATTTTTTTTTTCAAAGTTCAATAACTATGAACCGCAAGCGCAATTGATGGATTTGCCGTTCACATCACATTATGGTCTGAAATAGAATGGATTTGCAATTGCCGATGTAATTAATACGAACGTTCAAATTGCCTCAAAACGAGTTTTCATGGTAATTATCTTTGCTCAGGAGTAATGGTAAAAACTCGGTAACTTCTAATTCTAGTCCTTTGTCAGTGCCATCTGGTTAATTACGGATTTTGTTGCAGATCTGTTTAATATTATATTGCTAAGAATAATTCATATCTTTGTTTATTGTGATAGAAAATTAGGTCCAGGTACCACTAAAAGCGTTTTAACGGCTGATTCGGGGTGGGGGAGGGGTGAATATTGTTATACAAGATGATAACTTTTACCTTGTTTATAAACAAGTATCAACTTCTGAATAATGAATAATTAATTGCCCGTTTTATATGATAAAAGAACCTTGTGAAAATCGAAAAAAAATAATAATAAGATCCAAATTACTAGTTTGAAAAAAAAAATTGAATGTTACGGTTTTGTTGATTACAACATTTTTTTTCTATATTATGTAATCTGTTCTTTCGCTTAGTGCAGCCAAACGAGAAATTGTACTGAATTTGATTCCACGAAGTTTATAAAGTCCGTGCAGGCTGATCATGGTCTGCGCTATTCGCTGTTCAGTCAGTAAATTTTCAATGAACACCCCTTCAAATAATAAATGGCACTGCCGAATTTGAATGATAGACCAGTCCATTTTATGAATTTAGCAGGGTAAAGGTCAAGAAGTCTCATTGAAATCTGCATTGTAAATATCTTGTACTGGAGAATACGCTGATTAAAATCCGGATTTATTCCATAGGTTCGACGGTCCGAATATATCTATCAAAAACCCTATTTTAATTACTGAAGTATACCCTAAAATTTTGAAGAAAATAAGCATATCATGAAATTCTGCATTGTATAAAAATCTGTTTCCGTAGCATTCATAGTTATACACAGTTGAGGACATAACCCCAACTACCTTATATAAAAGCAAAAAAAAAAAATAAATAAATAATAAACATAAAAAGCAAGTGATGGAAAAAATAATGCGAGTGCACAAAACACATGATCTGTGAGGTTCATAAACATTTACATCCCTACCAAGAAATTTCAAGGCAGATTTTTTAAAAATTATATCTAAAACATTCTTACCAACCTGGTTTTTTGTTAGCCGTTAGAACACATTCGTAAATCTTTGTCCATAGCAGTCCTTTGAAATGACCACGTTAGCGACTAGCAGCGTTACTAGTTTGTATGTCTTAGCAGACGACAACTTAGAGGTGCGCTTGCGCGAGCAGGTAAATTCAATAACTATGGAGGGTACAACCCGCCACAATACAATTTGCTAAATTACGTATTTCAAATTAGTAATTACGTTTGTAAGCATATGTTTCGTTGGAATAACTTGCATTATGCCTTTACATGTATCACTACGATCTCAAATTAAAAAGTTATCAATATTGAACGGTTACGTAGCTTTAATCAAACGAAAATTTCTCGTTGTAAGCAAGTGTACAATATAAGGGAGAATACTCGTAACACCGTCTCATTATGCTTGCTGGAGTAATCTCCCATTTTATACTCGTATATAAATTATTGTTGTCTTTTTTTCCTTTTTTTTTTTTAAACATCTCTAAGGTCTATAAAGTATTTACAGTCTATAACTAGCCAATGCACCATAGGTACCAACACTTCATGTGAGACAACGTATCACATATTCGCAACTGTAAAGATCAGAATCTTATTTCATACATTAAGCAGTTAAGTTTCAATGGCGATGACCAAAATGTTTCGGAAATTAACATGAACTCTCGATTGTACATATTCATTTTTACACGTCTTTCACTAATTAGTTTAAAACTTGTAATTTATGCACGTTCCATTCTCTCGTCGTCGGAGGGGCGGATCCGCCCTATTGCAGCAAAATACCTCTATCTAAGACTGGTGGCTAAACTACAGATATTAATCACATATCAGCCTCCTTGATCATGGAAATTCATGACTCAAACAAAAAGCGCCATCCAGTCACACTTTTCTTTTGCAATCACTTAAACATACATGTACATTCTGTTACGGTCAGTACTTTCATTCGAACATACATATCTTCTCAACTGTTGCCTCTACTTCTCATAATCTCTGGAAATGTACACCCACATCCAGGACCCAATAGTACAATTTCATCAGACAACTCATCTTTATCCGCATACAGTGAAATATTGCAAAGTGGTGGTCTTTCTGTTATGCATCTAAATATTCAAAGTCTCAAGCCTAAAATTGACATTTTAGAAATAGAAGCTCAGCCTTACGATATTCTTATCTTCACAGAATCCTGGCTATCTCCTGCAATATCAAATGACGATCTTCTTATACCTAACTTTCAAACACCGTTTCGCTGTGATCGTAATGATCGCATAGGTGGAGGAGTCACTATCTACATTCGAGATGGCCTTCTCGCCAAACATCGTGACGACCTTTCTGTTGCTGGAATAGAGGCTCTCTGGCTTGAAATAAATTTCAGACATCGTGTCATTCTTGTAGGAGGCATCTATCGTCCTCCGGATTCAAATAATCAGCAATGGCTTCTTCTTGAACAGTCCATAGACCAAGCTTTTAACCAACCTTGTGATAATATCCTAGTTGCTGGTGACTTTAACATCAACATCCTAAACACTCAGACAAACAAGATATCAAATCTAATTTCCTCTTACCAGGCAGAACAATTAATTTCATCACCAACACATTTCACAGAAAACTCATCCTCTCTTATTGATCTCATTTTTGTTAAAAATAATAATCATGTACTAACAAGCTTTGTTGCCGATCCATTCATTCCTGACATGATTCGATTTCACTGCCCTATTGTTGCTGTTCTTAAACTAGACAAACCTATAAATACTACATTCAAAAGAAAAGTATGGTTGTACGACAAAGGTAACTATGATCAATACAAAACAATACTGCATAATACTACCTGGGACACCATAATAGAAAACACTGACCTTAACAAAGCCACTGAAGACATCACACACGCAATATTAACTGCAGCACAACAATCAATTCCAAATAAAACAGTCACAATAAGACCAAACGACATTCCTTGGCTAAATAACACGATAAGAAAGGCTATTAGGAAGCGCAAGAAGTTACACAAAACAGCAAAACGACTTAACACTGAACAAGCTTGGACAATGTTTAAAACAATACGTAACGAGGTTACAAAACTAATACGAATATCAAAACAAAACTACCAAAATAAACTCATTGAACAAGTAAATTCAAACACAATAACAGCGAAACTTTGGTTCAAAACTGCTAAAAAACTAACAAATAAAACAACAGCTCAGACAATTCCAACGCTACAAGACCAAAATACACAAGCATCTACAGACCAAGAAAAGACAGAACTCCTTAACCATTTCTTTTGCTCACAATCCACCATAGATGACACTAATGAAATTTTGCCACCATGCCCATCCTCTACTACAGCTACCCTAACGAATATTCTTATTACACCAACAGACGTCTCTGATGCTATATCCCTCATTGATCCATCTAAAGCATGTGGTCCTGATCTCATCAGCCCTAAACTTCTTCGAGAAGGTAAGGCAGAACTTTCTGAACCTTTCCAAGTTTTTCAATAAGTTATTGTCGCATTCCTTCTTCCCCTCGTCCTGGAAACTAGCAAACGTTACTCCAGTTTTTAAAAAATCAGATCCCTCAAAACCTTCGAACTATCGACCAATCTCCCTTCTAAGCTGCATAGGCAAACTTATGGAACGGTGTATTCACAAATATCTCTACAACTATCTCACTCAAAACAATCTTCTTACTTCTCTTCAATCAGGCTTTATCAAAGGTGACTCTACAGTGAACCAACTGGTATATCTTCATAACGACATCTGCAATGCTCTCGATAACGGCAAAGAAGTTCGAGCCGTGTTCTGTGACGTTTCAAAGGCCTTCGACAGGGTGTGGCATCGCGGACTTCTTCATAAGCTATCCTCTCTAGGCATTAAGGGCTTACTTCTTGACTGGATAACCTCATACCTTTCCACGCGTAAGCAGCGAGTTGTGTACGCAAATGCATTTTCCTCTTGGTCGACAATCAACGCTGGTGTCCCGCAAGGATCTATTCTAGGACCTTTGTTATTCCTAACATACATTAACGACATTGTTTCAAACATCGGTTCTAAAATTCGTCTTTTTGCAGATGATACTAGTCTTTATATCATCGTAGATGATCCAGCTTTAGCCAGTACCACTCTGAACACTGATCTTGAAACTATACACTCTTGGTCCAAAGCATGGCTTGTGACATTCAACCCATCAAAAACAGAATCCATGATCTTTTCAAGAAAACTCTACAAACCCAATCATCCTCAATTATATATGAACAATATACCAATCACTGAAGTGACTGAACACAAACATCTCGGTCTCACCTTTTCCTCGGATCTAAAATGGTCCTCACATATATCTTTTACTTTGAAAAAAGCTTGGCAACGAATTGGAATAATGAGATCCCTTAAATTTCTATTAAATCGACAAAGTCTCGAACGAATGTACTTTTCATTTATTCGTCCAATCCTGGAATATTCTGATGTTGTTTGGGACAACAGTACAGAAGCTCTTAAGAATGAAATCGAGGCCGTCCAGAACGAGGCTGCACGTATAGTCACCGGTGCCACTAAACTCTGTAACATCCAGAAACTCTTATTCGATCTCGGTTGGGAACCTCTGACAGAACGACGAAAAAAACATCGCCTTGTTTTGTTCTATAAAATGGTCAATGGTCTATCACCCGCCTACCTGTCTTCACTAATTCCTGAAAACCAACATAATATCAATACTAGATTTAATCAAAGAAACATCAGAAATATCCTCTGCCAGTCACATTCATACAAATCTTCCTTTCTTCCTAAGACAATAAACGACTGGAACTTACTTCCTCAACATATCAAATCATCTCCTTCAGTCAATGCCTTCAAATCAAATCTGAATAAAAACCTACCGAAATCAAATCCTTTATTTAATGCTGGATCCAGAAAAGGCCAAATTCTTCATGCTCGATTACGTCTAGGTTGTAGCTCCCTTAACTATGACCTCAACCGCCGAGGAATCACAAACACCGCTAGATGTGATTGTGGTGAGATAGAAACTGTCGACCATTATCTGCTCCATTGTCGAAAATACCAAAATCTTCGAACTGACATATTTTCCAATCTCCAATGCGCTTTAACTCTTAACAATCTACTGTATGGTGATGAACATCTATCTTATCAACATAATATTTCCCTATTCACTGACGTTCAACGATTTATCATCTCAACAAATAGATTCAGTACATAAGCTGCGACAATCAACATCTCCCCTCTCCCACCCCCAAACGACGACGAGAGACAATAGCATAAAAATGCTCGTTAATTCTTCAATCATCATTAAAACACACACACACACACACACACACACACACACACACACACACAACAAAAAAACATAAAAAAAACCCACCCCAAAAACACACACACACACAAAAACTTTGCATTATGCATTTATTTTTCACATTCATATTCCGATTAACACAACATGATACACATACTTACACAGCCTAGTTACTATTCTTCATCTAACCTCTGTTTTTCTTATGGAGCGGAATTCATATAAGTTTTAAGTAGCTTGTTTTCCAATCCATTCGATTGAAAATTTCTTTGTTTGTTTGTTTGTACTATTTTGATTGATGTATGTCTTTTTATCAAACTTTGTTAATTTCAATATAGTACTCATGTTTGTATATACAATTTGTGGAAATAAATACAGTTTAAACTAAGCATATGTTATATATAAATTAAAGTGATTTGTTTGTTTGTTTTGGGTTTTACGTCGTTTTTAACAGTATTTCAGTTACCGTATGTAACGACGGGCAGGTAACCTAACCAATGTTCCTGGATTCTGTACCAGTACAAACCTGTTCTCCGCAAGTAACTGCCAACCATAGGTGGAGGACGAATGATTTCAGACACAATGTCTTTTATCAAATTACGTCGCGTCCGGGGATCGACCTAACGACCCTGCGATCCCTAGATATGCGCTCTCCCTATTGAGCTATGCAGGTGGGCTAGAAGTTAAATTGAAGCTCAACATGTAAATGATATTGTCGTTAAGCACTGTACATGTACTGACGGATGACCTCGTCACTGGAGTTAATGTGAAATACATGTTGTATTCAATTTACAGCAATTTAGTAACACGAAAGTTTAAAGTTGTCCTGTTGGAATTTGTAATATGTAATTTAGCAGTTTTCATTCACGGGAGTAAGAAGATTAGAATGTTCATATATGCAAACTCAAATATTTGAGCTGAAACATTCATTTTACCCACATGGAAGTAAGAAGTTATAATCTAGGTGCATTGATTTTGTGATCACATATATGAAATATGTCATTTAATAATTCGCATTGTGGCGGATAATACCCTTCATAAATAACACCGGTTGATTTTTATGATATTAATATCATTATATACTCCTTTCGCCTACTCAACGCGCTTGAATGAAGAAAGCGTGGTGATCTCAAATATAAGCCGACAATGGAATAATACGTCAGTAAAGTACATAGATAAGAACTAATATGAGTCGTGCCATGGGAAAACCAACATAGTGGGTGTGCGACCAGCATGGATCCAGACCAGCCTGCGCATCCGCGCAGTCTGGTCAGGATCCATGCTGTCCGCTTTTAAAGCCTACTGCAATTAGAGAAACCATTAGCGAACAGCATGGATCCTGACCAGACTGCGCGGATGCGCAGGCTGGTCTGGATCCATGCTGGTCGCACACCCACTATGTTGGTTTTCCCATGGCACGGCTCATATGGATTCTCCGCAGTTTTGCGTCCAAATATCCGCGGTAATTCCTTTGACTGATTGGTCCACACGTTCCGTAAAATCAAGTTTCGTGAATTTCTTTCTAACGGTTGATGTACATAGGTTTTCAGCTTAATTTCCAGACATTGATATCAGAGGCTGGTTAGTCTTGAGAAATAAATGTACGGACTTCTTTTCGCTCGGGTTGTAATGTCGTCCGTCGTGCTTAGAGGGCAATACATGGCAATGCGAAGCGACAACATATTAATTAAGTAAATGTCACTTCGCATTATAGTGTCGCTTCGCGCTGTCGAGCGTCGTATGGCATTGCCATGCGTCTTGTCGCGTTTTCGTATTTTTCGTATGTCGTAAGTCAGCAAAAATGCAGAGCACGACACACGATAATGCCAAATGACATCGCGACGATGTGATAAGACGCACGAGCAGTGCGATGTGACTTCGCGATATATCGCGCTATTAACACGCGACAGTACAATATGAAGTCGCGACATTATTGCGTCACATTGCAGTCCGTCATATCGCATTTTCGAGCGTTGTGTGTCGCATCGCATTGTCACTTTGTTACATGGCATTGTCGCGATGTCTTTTCGCATTGTCGCGTGTCGCCCTCAAAGCGCGACGGACGGCATTAAAACTGGCACAAGCAGGATTCCGTATAAATCAGTATCAGTATGTACGGGCGGCTAATAAGTAAAACTTCACACCTTCGAGTGAAAAAAAGGTCAAGAAATAAGAAGGCTTTTTAGGTTATGAATTGTCCAGCCTTAAACCTTTACCAGTTCAGGTAACATTACAACACGTTATATACCTATGTCGCGTGTGAGGACCTTCTTGCAATATGACACCTGTCAGATGGAATGCTTGACACTGGAAAGATGTATAAAAAAACTACGGTCAGATGAATGGAACTTTCACACTGTTAACTGTACTTTCAGGAATTGAGCCTCACAGTAAACGCGAGTGCCACCAAGGCAAGTGTCCACTGACAACTTCCGGCGACGCAGCGTTCGTCTGGCGGCACAGAAAATTCAAACCTTGCAGCCAAACGTGTGGACGTGGTAAATACATTTTTCTCATTCGGTCCCTTAGATTTTTTTATCAGACAGTGCGGACAGTGAAAAATTTTATTTTTTGTCCTAAATATGATTGAAGATAGATTGTTAAAGCTGATAATTTTTTATGAGTATGAACAAGGGACAGAAAATATGTTTTGTCTGAGTGAATCATGCCTTTCTGTGTCTGACTGAAAACCGATTTTAGATCACTCCTTTTAGTGTGCCAGTCGAAGGTAAATTACTCTTACAATGATAACACAAGAACATAAGTCATCAGAACAAGTTCACTTGTAGCATCATTTGTAAAATAAGCCTTTGAAACCATCTTTTAAAATAATCCATCAGAAATAAAATTTTGTTTCGTTTTTGTTACAGGAGTACAGTCTAGTATACTGGAGTGTGTTGATGTGATCAGCGATCGAACTGTTGTTGACTTCCTGTGTGAAAGTTTGATTAAACCAGGTCCGATAACTCAATATTGCAACAATTTTGATTGCCCTCCTGCGTAAGTTTTTACAGTAATGGAAGACCATGACTATAAATAATTTTTAAACAAAATCTCTTCCGATATTGAAAGGTGCTTTTCATAGAAAATAGTATAAATAAGTCAAAAAGTGACCTGCAAGAGTCTCCATTTAATCGATATTTATACACGTAAGTATTTACTCTGGTAATGTCTCTCGCCACAAGGCGTCAATCTGTTCTTGTATCCAGTTTCGATAGCGAAATATCAAGATTACGACACTTTAAAAACGTCATCATTCCAGAAAATCTGGTTTCATTTACTTGCGCATGCGTGTCGTTTTTGACGGAAACGAATGACATGATTGCGCCACCATATGAAAATGGGGAATGTTAAATAAAAGTATTCTGTCTAACTATAATTACCTTCTTTCTAACGTTCCTGGTATTATTGAATTAACCGCGTTGTCACCTCGTTAAGTTTGTTAACAAAGTTATTACATATTTATTGTATCAACTTCCTTTTAGAAAATTATTCAATTTTTCGAATATATTTTTAGATGGCGTGTTAGCGAGTATGGCGCATGTTCAGTGCCCTGCGGTGGCGGCAGACAGTCACGAAATATTGAATGTGTGCAGACGACTTCCGATGGTGACATGGAAACACTTCCATTGTACAGATGTCCTGACCCAGTTCCACTGTCAGAAAGATCATGCAATCTGAAATTTTGTCAAGCAGAGTGGAACACGGGAGCTTGGGCAGAAGTACGAAATACCTTGACTTTTATCCGTTTTATATATGCATATTAAAGAAGTTGAACGTCATAATGACCAAATTACAGCAAGTGAAGCTATATTTGATAATGTAACTGTTTAAATCAGATAATTTATTTTCATACAATCCACCGTACAACTCATTTTGTAACAACTTAAAGATACTATATGTAAACACAGGAATGAACAGTTTTAGAAACCTCCCTATTAATTAATTAATTAATTAATTAATTTTGAGTATTCTATATGATTTCATTCACTTACAACACTTCATACGAAAAATATATGTCTATATTTATTAAGGTAAACGATTGCTTTGGCTGTTTCAGTGTTCAGTTACTTGCGGTATGGGATTTGAGTCTCGGCCAGTGTTTTGTGTAAAACACGTCAAGACAGACTTACAGGTTAATGTATCAGATACCAATTGCATCGGGCCACGCCCACAAACTACGAGACCCTGTCACTTTGGAGACTGTTATAAATTACAGCATCTTCCGGAAATAAAGGAGAGAAAAGGAACCTTTATTCAAACCAAAAGAACGAAAAGGATACGCCTTTATGTTGGAGAGAAGGCCATTCTTTTGCCTAATCAGTCTGTGAAAATTAAATGCCCGGTGAAAAACTTCCATAAGAAATTAATTTTCTGGACTAAAAACCACCGGTTGATCCCGTTAGTTGGACGTGTTCGGGTTTCTTCCAACGGTGCTCTAAGAATAACACGTGCAAATCCAAAAGTGGACACGGGCATTTTCACTTGCAGTGCTGGACTACTTCATGCAACTATAAACGTGACGTTTCAGTCGAAACGTGAAGCGAAATTGCAGGCGGATGAAATTTTAGATACGATATTCCATGCAAATTTTAACGAAAGTAATTTCCAAGCCGACGGTGCATTTAAAATGAAAAATACAAAATATTTACATATTAATTCAATAGACGATAGAAGTGCTTATGACTATTCTAGTTTTACCACATCTAACTGGACAGAGTGTTCCGAAAAATGTGGATGGGGTACACAAATGAGAATAGTCACGTGTAATCACGTGACAGACAAATTTATAAGACTTTTACCGGATGAAGAATGTTTAAAAAGAGGTCTGAAAAAGCCTACCTCAGGAAGAAAGTGTATTATTGAGCCAGAATGTCCATTTTGGACGGCGGGAGAGTGGTCAGAGGTATGTTTTCTTATGTCATAAATTAGTGCGCACAAAGTTTATTTTAGTAACTGTGTACATCAGTATGTAAACATCATTACGTTTATTTCTTTCATCCACCCAGTTAGCGCATTTCGCTTTTCATCTTTATTATATATATTAAGCTAATTTAAATCATTTTGACGACTATTTTACTAAATGAAAGCCTTATAATCTTTAGTGTGCAGACGACAACTGCGAAAAAGTAGGCCATTCCGTGCAGAAGAGAATTGTAAAATGCCGCTATAAGAATGGGACGCTGGCTAAAGCATATAAATGTAGCGGGGAACGACCCCCTTACCAACAGCATTGTAAAAATCCAAACTGTACAGCAGTATGGCAGACTTCAAAGTGGTCGGAAGTAAGTAAATAATGCAAGTTATGTGAATAAGTGGGAAGGGGTGATATAGACAAAGTATGCATGTTATTCAATTTTAATATGAAAGCCTGACGTGACTGTGTTCATGTATGATAAACTATTGAGCATGCACTGTATACATTGTAAGTAACGTATACGATATGTATGATATTTATTCCTTGTAAGGAACCGGTGCAGGTCATTTATTTATTATAAGTAAGGTATGCATTCTTTATTTCTCGCAAGTAATGTATACAGATTATTTGATTCTCGTGGGTAACCTATTATACAGGTTATTTATTTCTTTAAGTAACATGTATGTAGGTTATTAGATTCTTGTAGCTAACATATACATGCTATTTGTTTCTTGTAAGTAACATATACAGATTATTTATTACCAGGTAAATAATGTATATAGGTAATATATTTCATGTAAGCAACATATTCAGGTTATGACTTTTGATGGGTTTATCGTCACACGGACCCAGGCATTTGTCATATTGCAATTGGTGAGGGAAGACCTCAGGTGCATTTCCGTGCATTATTTCATCACGAGCGGGCATCTTTGTAGAACCACCTAGCTTCAGTAGCCCAGCTGGATGGCTTCTTCACATGAAGAATTCATCACACTGAGAGAGACTCGAGCCCACATCGGAGAGGGGCAAGTGATTTGAAGTCAGCAACCTTAACCACTCAGGCGCGTGGGTTCCTCTGGTTATGAATACTATAAAATAACGTATGCTGTTTATGTATACCGTGTAAGAAACGTAGGATGGTCATTTATACCACGGAATTAACATGTTATGTACACTATCACAGTGACTAAATGTAACATATACTAGTTTTGTTTACTATGAAGTTAACGTCTGCATGTAATGTATAGTATGAAAGTAACGTATACTAGTTGTGTATTCTATGTAAGTGATGTTTACAGGTTATGTACGTATATCATATTTTGAATTCAGTTTAATTGTTGTCATATTTTTGCAGTGTACGCCACTGTGCGGCGTCAAGGGACGAAAGTTGCGTACGTTAAGTTGCGTGTGGGTAACAAGCAAACTGCCAGCATTTGACGTGTGTAGAAATAAAGCCAAACCATCTGTCTCAAAACCTTGCAAACCTGCGCCATGTAGACATAGTAAGTAACATTGTAGGGATAATACACGTTTTTTTTTATATTAACGTCTGCAGAACCCCGCGGGATTGTTTGTGACCGAGACCGAAGGTCGAGGTCACAAACATATCCCAAGGGCTTCTGCAGGCGTTAATACACAAAACAAACGTGTATTGTCGCTATTCTTGCATAAAAAAAACATTACACCACGACTAAATGCATTGTTTTCATATGTGATGACTTGACGATTCCGGTACATTTTTTATTTACCATTCTTGTTGTTCTTGGAAACGGTAAACATGTTTTAAATATCCATAACCGGGGCACACATAAAAACAACACTACTAAAAGCGTGATTTGAAGGTTTTCGATCATCTTATTTTTATTTTTAGTTATTACAAACGTTACATTACACATAATTGTGCATATAAATAAAAAAAATGATAAACAGGAACACAATTATTTTAAGAATAACAACTTTACATTCGAATTAATTTGAGTACGAACAAACAGAGAACGGATGAGTACGAAGCTAGTGACTAGCTTTCGAGGTTTATTATATGAATTCTGCGAACAATCAGGTAAAAACAAACCGACTGATACTAACAAAAATCATTAATATAATACCTAAAAACGGGCAATAGCACAAGTTACACGCGATACTTATTTATTCACAGTTATTTACAATAACTGAACAGACGCTTTGTAAAGGGAGTAAACTCTAAGAGAAGCTAGAGCGTACATTGATGGGGGCAGTACGTTTGGGGTTGGAAACTGATACAGCTTAACATACTATGGATTAAATTGTATGTATAATGCTACAAGAAGAGGTTATTATGGAAGAAACAAGTTGCAGATGCCAAATATCAGTCTGCGCAGAAATACATACATACGTCCCTGGCAAAGCATTTCAAAAATAAAAATCATGTATTAACAGCACGTGAATTGCCTTGTTTGCACACGATTTTTCTCCCGTTTATACATGGGCGGATCCAGTGAAAAAAGTAGTTTTTATGCAAGAATGTGCATTGCATTGCCAGGGACGTATGTATGTATTTCTGCGCAGACTGATATTTGGCATCTGCATCTTGTTTCTTCCATAATAACCTCTTCTTGTAGCATTATAGATACAATGTAATCCATAGTATGTTTAGCTGTATCAGTTTCCAACCCCAAACGTACTGCCCCCATCAATGTACGCTCTAGCTTCTCTTCGAGTTTACTCCCTTTACAAAGCGTCTGTTCAGTTATTGTAAATAACTGTGAATAAATAAGTATCGCGTGTAACTTGTGCTATTGCCCGTTTTTAGGTATTATATTAATGACTTTTGTTAGTATCAGTCGGTTTGTTTTTACCTGATTGTTCGCAGAATTCATATAATAAACCTCGAAAGCTAGTCACTAGCTTCGTACTCATCCGTACTCTGTTTGTTCGTACTCAAAATAATTCGAATGTAAAGTTGTTATTCTTAAAATAATTGTGTTCCTGTTTATCAAATTTTTAAGTTATATGCAAAGTTATATGTAATGTAACGTTTGTAATAACTAAAAATAAAAATAAGATGCTCAAAAACCTTCAAATCACGCTTTTAGTAGTGTTGTTGTTATGTGTGCCCCGGTTATGGATATTTAAAACATGTTTACCGTTTCTAAGAACAACAAGAATGGTAAATAAAAAATGTACCGGAATCGTCAAGTCATCACATATGAAAACAATGCATTTAGTCGTGGTGTAATGTTTTTTATGCAAGAATAGCGACAATACACGTTTGTTTTGTGTATTAACGCCTGCAGAAGCCCTTGGGATATGTTTGTGACCTCGACCTTCGGTCCCGGTCACAAACAATCCCGCGGGCTTCTGCAGACGTTAATACACAAAAAAACGTTTGTTATCCCTACATTTTCAAATAAGTGAATACACACAAATGTATGTATTCACCAGATTAGTAACATATGTTTGCACCATATAGATCTCTAATCATATTCCAGTGGCGTCACTATTGGCGCTGCCATTTTAGAATACGATCGAAAAATTGATATTCAGAATTGTCAA
Source organism: Mercenaria mercenaria (assembly GCF_021730395.1). NCBI lineage: Eukaryota > Metazoa > Mollusca > Bivalvia > Venerida > Veneridae > Mercenaria > Mercenaria mercenaria. The sequence continues at coordinate 22,771,090 of NC_069368.1, read as the reverse complement.
AGTACCTTTTATTGCCGATTTATCGGACTGTATATTTTTTATTAATGGTGACTACAACTATTTTATACCTTTACAGGCACATGTGTAGACAGCTCCTCATACTGTAGCTTAGCCGGACAATTAAAGATGTGCAGATATCACAAATTCCGCCGGAAATGCTGTAAAACATGCACTAGAGCCAACATACGCTAGTGCATGTGTAGATAGTTTCGCATACTGTGATTTAGCCAGACAAAGGTGTGTAGATATAAATTCCACCGGAAATGACGTAAGCTAGTACATGTGTAGACGGATCCGCATACTGTTATTGAACCGGACAAAGACTTGTAGATAACTCAAGTTCCGCCGGATGTGTTAAAACATGTTCTAGAATGAACACTAGCTAGTGCCATACGAATAAGTGATCATTGTACTTACTGTTAATTTAATGTTCATAAAGAGTAGTGTAATATCAGCGTGTGTAAGATGTACATATGTACATGTACTGATCTTTTCCAAAAAGGTCATTCCTTTTATTTAAGCCAAGTGTAAATTTGTTGTTTGTTTTTATATAAGAGGCCAGTACTGGTTCCTCCCAGTGAGTATCGGTGATATACACTGGACACGTTAAAGAACCAGACCTTTCAAAAAGAGCTAGGCTTACTAAGCTGGACATGGCTGTGTCTGAAAAAGTATAGTTTCTGTCTCGATCTTACTGCTCTGTGTCTGTATTGGTAGGGGTGTCTGAAAGATAGGTTTCTGTCTCGATCTGTCCCTCTGGTCAGATAGTTCTGTGTCTGTACTGGTAGAGGAGGCAGAGGATGAACTTGTGACCTGTCCTGAGTGGCTGTCTTTGTATGTCAAGCACCGTGAACGTGTTTGTACTGAAAGGTGTGCTACATAAATCTGGTATGATAATTGTAATTCATAATTTGAAGTTAATATACGGCTTGGTTGTACCTGCTTGGCATAATGGCACACCTAGTATCATAATTGTGCGAAGGCATTATGTCATTATGGATCGAAGTCAATGACCAGTCTTTTATTGACCGTTTTATTATACACAGTATCTTCTATTTTATCTTGGAATTTTCATTTCATCATTTTTTCCATAATCTTATATGCATCATTCATTGATTGATTTCGGCAACAATCCCGTCAGTATCTGAAATCGGTCAGCACCCTCTCACTTGACTTATTGACGTTACTGCATGACGTTGGCATCCGAACGCGCCGTCGTTCCGGTTACCCGTGGTCAATTTGATTATGGCGCGTAAGGCACACTGCGCCATTTTGGATCTGTCAAAAGCGGCCGCAATGACCGTATTCTTTTTGTTACTATTTATACATGTATAAGGTATATAATACTATGACATAATAAAGCATGTCTTTGTCATTTTTCATTGTTTTTTTTACTTAAAAGCGATTGAATTGATGTTAAGTTAAGTATTCAATTATGATACGTGGCCGAAATATAGACTTAAAAAGTAGCTGCAACAATGTTTTAAATATTTCTTTAAAGCTCCGATTTTCCAATACTAAAGATATTTATTCAAACATTTGTTGTTTTTTTATTGGAGTATGACATCGCAACCAAAATGAAGCAATGAAAAACCAAATTGAGTCTTAATTGACTGAAATACATACGGACTCTGTACTGCAGCATGTCACTTGCATTTCGGTTCTCTAGGATTGTTTATAAAATCCAGTTTTGCCTTAATACGCATGTTGTGATTAGGGCATTGTATTTCCATACACACGTCAGGCAAGTAATAGAATTAAGGTATCAGGTGCTAAACACGAGTTTTAGACCTGGCTGCAGCTTGGGAATCCAGTTTGACAAATTGAAACTTTCTTTTTCAATGCCAATTATCACGAAACGGCACCAGTTTAGCGGGATGTTTAATAGTAGGTTTTTGATATGTTATGGATAAAGCATAAATTAACGACCAATTCCCAGATACATTACAGACTTAACACTTATATGACGTGTTTAATGATTTTTAACCCTTACCCTGCTAAATTTCTATAATAAACTTATCCATCTTTCAGTTTGGACAGTACCATTAACTGTTGAAAAGGGGTGCTTACCAAAAAGATACTGACTGAATAGCGAACAGTGCAGATCTTGATCAGACTGCACGGATGTGCAGGCTGATCATGATCTACACTGGTCGCAAAGGTCCAGCATGATAAGGGTTAATATGAAAGGTGATACTGCTATTTTTACTGCTAACAATTTCATTACATCAAACTACTCTTACAGCTTCGTTCTAGTTGCATATGAAATTTTAAAAGTTTACTGTGTGTTTGATAATAAATATATACATTGATTTTGTTTATGTTTGTATTTAATTTTCAGAATGTTGCAGTGATTATTTTTGTACTATATTATGTCGCAATTTTGAACATTTAAACACTGTTAGTTCCTTGTTTTAATATGTTGACACCTTAAAGTGTGTTTCGTTGTTGAACTTTGTAGTCAGTTTCATGGTTGAATATTTTAACACTTAGTAGTGAGTTACCATGCTTAACCATTTAAACACATCACCGCCGGTTAGATGTTTTAACAATTGAACACTAGAGCTTTACGTCAAACTGCACACTTTAGAAAGGTATTTTCGAAATTTGTCAGAATGCATAAAAAGCAGGGGTTTTCTGTATTGAAATGTGCTGTATATGAAGGGTTTCACAATGGCTGAGATGCCAATCGTTTAGTCCAGAGTTCTCGATTCATATTCACTGCGGAACGGCATTGCCTCCTATTTAGACACAAGGGGTGCGTTTAATAAAAGTTAGAAAAACATCTGTCAAAAATACGGCTTGAGGGTAAATCTGAGTTAGAAACTGTGTGGTTCAAGCAAAGTCCTAACTCAGTCAGCACACAAATATGTGTATATATTTCTGGAACAAATTTAAAGTGAAGGAATAGCCATGCCGCGTAAATTCTTTTGTGTAACAAGTTGAGAAAAGTTTGTACAGAATGCGAAGTTTCATCAGTCTTCTTAAAAAACTATGATTTTATACATTCAAACCTACATTTGCACCCCGTCGGTATTTTGGCATTTTCTTTCATATTATCACTGACAACTTTCTTGAAGTGTAGAAATACTTCGCTCGAAAGTACCAAAAGTGACTTGTATTTGCATCTTGTATTAAATTCAAAGTCAACTTACAAATGCATAATGTTTAAACTGGGAACGAATTAGTGGTCTTAGGAACAGATGGTTTCCGTATCTGTCCCCTGTCTGTTCCCACTGATCTTTCACGTACATTTGTTATGCTTCATCACTAAAATACGATATTCATTACAGCTAGAATGGACGCAACTTAAATAATATCACTTTTGTGGGTTTTATTAGAAAAATAAAAATGTGTAAAAATACTGTTCATGTGACTTTATTTGTTTAGTTCTACGGAACCACATTTTGATTAAATTGTGCCTTGTATATATTAAAATATATATTTTAATGACTTAATAATTTTTCTAATAAATTGTATAGAAACTGCTCTTACCTTGACTTGTGTTTGCCACAGTATCCCTACAAGTCTGCTTGTACAGTCTGATTGAGTTCAAAAGCAGTGTTAATTGTAAATGGTTCGTTTTCGTGGTACAGCAATTACATATCGTGGGCTGAGCGTGAAACTATTGTAACTGTATATGAATAAAGAACAAGATACAATAGTTTCGCGCTCAGCCCTCGATATATTAACGTTACTGGTGTTATAACATACGATATATTTCATCCTGTTCAAAACAGCATTTCCTACAGAGATTGCATAACGGAGCTTGACCCGTAATAACAATCGGCAATATCCGTTCTTTTATGTATTCGTAAATGTCCGAAGGATGCCGAAATCGCATACGGAGGGATACGTGATCTCACGGAATTAGCCGAATGTCATTACGAGTCCTTTACCTTAACAAGGTCTTATGACATGACATTTCCAACATGTAAAACGTCAGTTTTTTATGTGGTATTTAGTATAATTGCAGCGTCTGTGATAAGCCGGGTACTTTTATTATGCTACTGTTTAACATAACAGAGACTGAAAGATCTACAGCTGTGACCTAAATTTTAACAATACCCACCTTCACTTCAATGACTAGCGAACAGTCATAAAGGAAATGAACTCGTTGAGTATGTTGATAAAAACAACAATCAAAACCTTGTCTATCAAAGATGTCGTGCTACCTCTTTATAAAACAAAAAACAAAACAAACAAAAAACTGTTGAAATGCAAATCAAAAACAAAATTTAACTTTGAAATATTAACATTCACTACATTTACTTTATAATATTTCAGGTCAATGACCCTCTTGTTTAATTTTTGTTTAGGTCCACATTTTTTCTTGACTTTGAAATTTTGTACATTTGACTATTATTAGTATATGAGTAAAACTTATTCATGAAATGCATTCGTAGTTTTCATAGTTAAAGCAAATATATTTTTCTTAGCATTGAATTGATAGATCTACTGAAACTTTCTTAATTATGTATAACATAAACACGTATTATATGTGTGCATGCTCTTTTACTTTATAAGCATTAAGATATACATGTTGTAAAATCAGAGCTTTTCACAATCTAGGACTGATTACACCAAACAGGAAGTGACTACTCGGTGTTACATTGGAAGTAGTCCAAAATGTAGTTCCATGCTGTTGATGAGTCATATGAAGATATGGCAGTTATATTTTTGGCTTTGTATTATTGTTTATTGTATTAAAAAAAGATCTAGACCATTTTCATTGTGAATTTCCTGGTATTAGTTTTATTCTTTTTGAAAATGTCTACATACGCGTAACTGCTGAACGGCTATTTTCATGGGAGCATTTTCAGAGAGTGATGTTTTTCAGAACAGACTATTTTTCTTATATGTAATATAACACATCAATATTTTTCTATTTTTGATAAGAAGACATGACATACTAAATGGTCATATGTGGTTTTCGCTCTAAAGTAAATTGTGGATAGATCAATCTTCAGATATCACGGGAAGACTAGCCAGACTTGAAAAACTGGAAACATTAGTAGAGAGTCCACATATTTGGGTAATTTTATATAGAAAACAGTAGAGAATCCATATCGTACAGTTCAGCTTATAAAACCGAAGGTTTAACCTTGTTTATAACAGATTAATTTCTTGATTGATCTCATTGACACACTGCTCCTAGTCACAAGTCATTTACATTAAACACATTGCCCCTAGTCACAAGTCATTTACATTGATGCATAGACACTTCACTTCTACCTTCAAACACTTACCACTTCTTCCAATTTTGGACACTACTTTTTCATTTATTCATGGACCCCTTTCGTAAAACCAGACATTCAAAGTCAAGTTTTACAAGGGCAAAAAATAAAAAAAAAATACACAAAACTTATTTTCCAACTACACTGCGCAAACCATCTTATTTAAGATATTTCTTGTTTACATTTCTGGTGATATAAATCATATCACAATTTTAGAATAAAAGCATTATATCAAGCAAGCGAATAAGATGTCTTATTATAGGAAATAGTAAATTTTAAAACCACTTTCTTTGCTAACTTCTTCAAAGGGAGCTTTAAATGATTAGATTTAGAAAATGGAAACGACGAACTTTGTCACATTGCCCTAAAATATCTACATGAATATTCAGAAGAAAGGCATGCGTAACTTTTGGTAAATGGGCAAAATAAATAAAATGTTAATGACCATGTTCTTGTCCACTTTTTGACATCCGCTTGTCGACACGCGTGATGTTAGCGAACAGTCTCTCAGCAGAAAATAATCGTCTATACACATTGAAATCATACTTTTCTCAGAGTCAATCCAACTGGCATTCCAAAGAGAGCTTTTCAGTTGACTCTGATTCGGACAGAACTGGTCAAATGCGTATCTCGACAGTTTGACACTGGGACAAGTGTTCATAGTAACATAATTAAGTTGCAACGGCCTTTTGCAACGTCCATATCGATTCATTGTGTGATAATGTACAAACACCTCTTCTATGTGGTCTTGCACGTCCTTCAGAATTACCTTCATGTTAATTGAAACGGATTTATCTACGGTAGGCCAGGTCATTTTGATGTTCTCTTTTAATGCTACACCTCGTAGTTTTGCTATTAAATACGAGACAGAGCAAGACTTTGTTGTGAAGAAAGCAATCTCTATTAGAGAAACTTCTGTTTCATTCAGATATCGGTAACGTTTTTCAATACAAGATCCACAGTTGAAGACAGGACCCAGTATTTTCATCACAGCTTTCGACGCAGCCGCCATAAAATAACTATAGAAAATGATGTCGTCTGCTTCTGGAGCTTCAACTTCAAAAAGTACACCCATGGAGAAACCCTCTGAATATTCCCAACTGCTGTTGCATCTACCATTTTCAGGTGTCGTACCAATGGGGCAATATAGGCGTCTACAAACATTCTAGAAGAAAAAAAAGTTAAAAAAGATTTAGCTTTAGATGCACGGGCAAACACACAGCACTATTTCTGTTTTTCCCCCCTTCGACTTCACAACTGAGGAAAAAAACCTGTTCAAGAGATAATAAAGTGTTGTTTATTATAGTGTCACCCCTACTGAAAGGGCCAGCCAAGCTGGCTTATGAGACACCTACATACATTGAACAGCATTACTTCCCGATTCCTATTATTTAATGCCAGGCACCATGCAGGCAGGTAGACAATCGGTAACCATTATTTAACTAGCTGGCGGCTCACCAACCGGTCTCTCTTCAGTAACAAGTCCCGCCTCTGACAGGGCTCGAACCTTCGAACTCCCGATTGCGGGGCAGGTGCCTTATCCATTAGGCCACTGCAGCTCGGTCTATGTAAAAAAGGTAATTTTCCAACATAACTGCGCATTAGACAAGATAAATTTTAAAGATTTTTTCTCATAAATGTAGTTATTTAGTCAAAATGTACCAAGTTTCGGACGTCAAGTTATTGTATGTGATATGGCCATAATTCCACACTTCTTCTCATAACTTTAAGCCCGATCGGGCTATAATAGATCGATTAGGCTTTTAAGCCCGTTCGGGCAATGTGACCAGCCTGATACAGAATATTTCACTCGTGGTCTAATTTCCCCATATGGGTCAAGAACGCTGGAAAAAATATTGCCGAGTAGGCCCGGGTTCCATTCCCGACTCAGGCATGTTTTTGTCTTGATTTGGCATCTTCAAGAAAGTTTATAAATACAAACTCAAGTTCTTATGTTCATAATAAACTTCAATTTTAAAGAAAGGTCTCTGGAGGTCAGTGCCTTAAATAATACCTTTGAATAAAAAGATACTTTAAAGTCATTATGTTCAAATACACTCACGTCAAATGGATCCCATATATCCATGGATCTGCATTGCGAACTTCCAGTAGCGGCTTCTTCTGGAAACCACTGGATTACCGCTTTAAAGCTAATTAACAAAAATCTTGATCCAGTAATATCTTCTCTCTTTTTACAAACATCTGTTCTGTCAAAGTGTTTAGGTTTGTTACACAGGAAACAATATACATTACTGAAATATGACTCGAGACCATGCTCAACATGGTATTCAGTGTATACGGTATTCTGGAACGATTTTTTCGTGCTACATGCTTTTTCCAGATGTGGGTCATAATAATTCCAATCACCTGAAGTATTGCACGTGTTTATCGTGTTGGTGTGACAGCGTGACATCTCGGCCTTCTCGTTATCAGGCGGAATAGGCTCGATCTGACAGTGTTTGAAGATGAATTCATTTCTTTCTTCAAACGTTTCAAATGCCGTGAATGCTAAGTCCGCACACCTAACAGAGAGTTGCCATGGAATAACGTCACCGACGCCATGACAGATGGCACAGTGTCTATTTCTGAACACTTTCTCATATGATACGTCTGACACTGGTATATAGTCCTCAAAATTTAAAGGAGAAGCGCATCTTGGATAAGCTTGTATACTCTCTTCGTTCGGGCATTTGTCAACTAAACGGTACGATTCCTCGTGTAGTATTGTTTCATAATCTATACCTCTGCCTTCGTTGGAAAGTTTAACGATATCAATACATGAGTACTCGGGTTCAATGGACTCGTCCACGAGGACATCTGGACAACAGATGCCGACTTTGTAACAATCCAGCGTACAGGAACACCTCTGGCAGCATGATTCCGCTTTCTCCGTCTGAAAAGTATATGCTACAATAGTATATTACTACAGAGTGGGGGTTCTATGTATATGAGAGGTCCCCTAAAAAGATATGTATAACAGTGTAGATGGTCATCTGAAATATCCGAAAATCGAGGGTGATAGTCTCAACTCATGGTGCCCTCCGAGATGCCCAAGATGATTGCCAAATTATGCATTTGAACAAAAATTCATGTGTTTGTCAAAAGTGATAAAGGGAGCCATCAAAAGCTCCATTCAATCATACAATGTGAAAGGCATTGGCAAATATATGCAGTTTTGTTCAACTGAAGAACTTGGCGGTCATACTGGCGGTCACCGCCCACCCCCACAATTTTTGGGGAACACTTAGAGTTGTCTTTGTCTGTCCGTCCGTCTATCCGAATTTGTGCCGTGCTTAATATATGTATAGCTAAATATATATGTACTACAACAAACAACTGGAAATCTTTTTTTTTTCAATGCATGACATTTAATTGTGAATGCAGCTCTACTTACATAATTAATTTATAAATTTAGTAAAGTTAAATACATTTAATAAGGTTTTTCTACATAATAAGTAAATAGCAAAAGATAACACATTTTAGTGAAAGATGGACATGAGATATATTTAAATTTTCGATTCGATTCTATCATCTTCACTAGTACTTGAGCAATGTTGATACCAGATCCCCGAAACATTAAAAGCAAAGATCCGTGTACATTTATTTTTATTTTGGTTATTTTTTCATTAGAATGCACACGTTTTCCTTCCTTCTTCTGGAGATTCATTTAACAAGCAGCACTGACTTTCATTAGCTTTTGTTATTACCTCCCTTTAAGGAGAATGTGTGTAAGTTAATATCTATTTCTTTTGATTTGCAAATCAAATATTCACTGTTCTTTTTGATAGTGATTAGGCTGCTGCGATAACGCATTTATAGCTTATTTTTGTAATTGTTTCTAACATTAGAATAAACATTTATTGCGCAACCAAGACAGATAAAAAAAGAAGGTAACGGGGCGCCGTTTGTTGGGGCGCAATGACGACGTTTGTCTTTGAGTCGCTGCGAAAAAAAAACGAAATGGCACAAATCAGTCACCATACCAGACAGATATTTATAACTGTAGTTTTGTTTTTTATCCCCTGCAGAATTGCAACTTGGGAAGTATATGTGACTGATACTTATCCCGCCTAATTTGAACTCTAGGAACAATATGCTGAAATACATGGAAACACTTTTAAACCAATGTGCACGCAATGTTTGATGTGCTGAACACAAGAAGATAAAGTAAAAAGACACTGCAGATATGCATGCAAGATATATGGAATCAAATTTCTAAGGAAAAAGTCTTAACTTTAAACTGCTGAAATATTCTGTTTCATAAAATAATGTGTAAATACATACCTCTCCTCGTGTAGAATTGCACACACTACTTGGACACAATGATGCGAAATCTGGCACAGTGTCCGTCACAATCGCTTCGACCGTTGATAAATAACGACAAAATAACAAAACTGCTAAACAGCAATTCATTTTGACTATTCGTCTACCAAATAGCAATACCAAAAGCACCTATTCTAAATTTAATCAACAAATATCTTTCAGATGAAAAAAAGTCCTACCAATCTACAAGCACAACTGCACAATTATCAGAAACAAGAACCTTACCAGATATTTATAGCCTTGGTTTTATCAATTGGCTCCAGCCTTACTGTCATCCTTTACCAGCTCGAAACAACATGCCACACCATGTCATGTCGTAATTTACGCAACGTGTTACATCAAAACACGTGCCACACCTAAACTAGCAGAGAAAGACAGGCGTTTCATAAACGTCTGCACCTATGTACTTTAAGTGATGTACTTTTAAGTGACTCGAACACTTTTGGTTTGCAAAACGGAAATTCTCTCAAATTTTGTCGAAACACTATATTCTGTATAAAGGCCAAACTTTTTGACAAGAAAAAACGTTGATACCGGTTGCTGTTTTTTCAATGCCAGATATGCGTATAAAACTCTAGATAAAAGAAGTTACTAATTTTTTTCACCGAATCTATGAACGAGTAGCTTTAATTTAAAGTACATTTGTACACCTTTATTCCGTTCATATAAGTCTAATTTTTCACAGCTCTCTCTCCCTTACAGACTTTTGTCTTCAGTTTATTGTCTGATAAATTGCTAAGTGGTGCGAAAAAGCTCGCTATTACGAAGACAGCTCTCCTATTTCCTTTGTTAGCTGTTATATTCAACACTAAAAATATAGCAATATGTAGCCTCGTACCAGCATCTCACAGTGTCTCAGTTGCTTAGTTGTAAAAGCGAATGAAAGCAGCCAAAGTGTGTGAAATAAAGTGGCATGTCATACATTTTGCTGAAGTGTTAGCCACAATCAAATACAGTTGGAATCCCTTTAAAACGGCGTCTCTGAAAAAGAATAGATAAAGATAGATTTCCCGGAAGCACAGAGTACACAAAACACGTCCGTAGAGCCATACATCGCAAAGTAAGCCCACTTCGAAAAGAAAATATAGCAGACGAGAGGCTTCAAAAATCCAACAACAAGTACATTTTCATAATATTCAAAATATAAACCGACCACTGCAGCACAAACACATACGTACAGAAGACAAACACAAACACACGTGCGCACGCATACACACACGCGCTCGCGTGCGTAAACACACACGCATAAACACACAGAACCTATGAATACTTGGAAACCAATCTAAAATGACCAGAACCTATGAATACTTGGAAACCCATCTAAAATGACCAGAACCTATGAATACTTGGAAACCAATCTAAAATGACCTGAACCTCTGAATTCTTGGAAACCCATCTAAAATGACCAGAACCTCTAAATACTTGGAAACCCATCTCAAATGACCTGAACCTCTAAATACTTGGAAACCAATCTAAACTGACTTGAACCTCTGAATATTTGGAAACCAATCTAAACTGACCTGAACTTCTGAATATTTGGAAACCAATCTAAGCTGACCTGAATCTCTGAATATTTGGAAACCGATCTAAACTGACCTGAACAGCTGAATACTTGGAAACCAATCTGAACTGACCTGAACCTCTGAATACTTGGAAACCCATCTTTACTGACTTGAACCTCTGAATATTTGGAAACCAGTTTATCCTGACCTGAACCTCTGAATATTTGAAAACCAATCTAAACTGACCTGAATCTCTGAATATTTGGAAACCGATCTAAACTGACCTGAACAGCTGAATACTTGAAAACCAATCTGAACTGACCTGAACCTCTGAATACTTGGAAACCCATCTAAAATGACCAGAACCTCTGAACGCTTGGAAACCCATCTAAACTGACTTGAACCTCTGAATATTTGGAAACCAGTCTAACCTGACCTGAACCTCTGAATATTTGAAAACCAATCTAAACTGACCTGAATCTCTGACTACTTGGAAACCCATCTAAAATGACCTGAACCTCTGAATACTTGGAAAGCAATCTGAACTGACCTGAACCTCTGACTACTTGGAAACCCATCTAAAATGACCTGAACCTCTGAATACTTGGAAACCAATCTATACTGACCTGAACCTCTGAATACTTGGAAACCCATCTATACTGACCTGAACCTATGAATACTTGGAAACCCATCTATACTGACCTGAACCTCTGAATACTTGGAAACCCATCTATACTGACCTGAACCTCTGAATACTTGGAAACCCATCTATACTGACCTGAACCTCTGAATAATTGGAAACCCATCTATACTGACCTGAACCTCTGAATACTTGGAAACCCATCTATACTGACCTGAACCTCTGAATACTTGGAAACCCATCTATACTGACCTGAACCTCTGAATACTTGGAATCCCATCTAAAATGACCTGAACCTCTAAATACTTTGAAACCCATCTAAAATGACATGAACCTATGAATACTTGGAAACCCATCTATACTGACCTGAACCTCTGACTGCTAGGAAACAAATCTAAAATGACATGAACCTCTTAATACTTGGAAACCAGTCTAAACTGACCTGAACCTCTGAATACTTGGAAACCCATCTATACTGACCTGAACCTCTGAATACTTGGAAACCCATCTATACTGACCTGAACCTCTGAGTACTTGTAATCCAATCTAAACTGACCTAAACCTCTGAATACTTGGAATCCCATCTAAAATGACCAGAACTTAGGAACACTTGGGACCCATCTAAAATGACCTGAACCTCCGAATACTTGTAAATCCATTGGAACCCATCTAAAATGACCTGAAGTTCTGACTACTTGGAAACCCATCTAAAATGACCTGAACTTCTGAATACTTGGAAACCCATTTAAAATGACCTGAACCTCTGAATACTTGGAAACCAATCTAAAATGACTAGAACTTAGGAATACTTGGAACCCATCTAAAATGACCTGAACCTCCGAATACTTGTAAATCCACTGGAACCCATCTAAAATGACCTGAACCTATGAATACTTGGAAACCCATTTAAAATGACCTGAATCTCTGAATACTTGGAAACCAGTATAAAATGACCTGAACTTCTGAATACTTGGAAACCCATTTAAAATGACCTGAACCTCTGAATACTTGGAAACCCATTTAAACTGACCGAAACATTTGAATGCTTTGAAACCCATCTAAAATGACTTGAACCTCTGAATACTTGGAAAACCGATCTAAACTGACCTGAGCCTCTGAATACTTGGAAACCCATTTAAACTGACCGAAACCTTTGAATACTTTGGAACTCATCCATACTGACCTGAATCTCTGAAAACTCTGAAACCGATCTAAACTGACCGGAACACCGAAAACTCATCTTAACTACCAGAGCCTTTGAAAACTTGCAAATCTACCTTAATTGACCAGAACCGCTGGAAATCAATCTAAACTGATCGGAACATCTGAAAACGCTGAAACCCAAACCTCTGAAAGCTTGGAAACACATCTTATCTAACTGTAACATCTGAAACTTACCGGAACTTCGGAAATCTCGGAAACCCATCTTAACTAAAAGGAAAATCTTAAACTAACCGGATCGAGCCTAAAATGTCTCATTAACCGGAACTTCTGAAAACTAGGAAATCATTCTAAAGTGAGCAGAAAGTTGAAAACTCGGAAACCCATCTAAACTAAGAGTTAAATGGAAATAATTAACAAAAACAGAATGAAACTACCCACCTGTGACAACGAATACCAGTGTAAATCAATGCAGCATAGGCGAATATATTGCTATACTGCTCCTATCCAAGCACTATTTACATAAATATACAATTACTATAACTTACTCATTGGCTTGCATTCTGGATATCTACAATTTCTAAATTGTTTTTTTTTATTTGAAAATAAAATTCATATCAATTTTACGATGAGTCCGTATCTAGCATCACCAAATCATAGAAAGAAAGAATTATTTTACACGAAAATTCTGTTCAATTTTCGTGTTGCTAGATACCGACTCATCGTTAAGTCAAAGAATAATTTGCACGATACACACACAAGTGCTGTCATTTAAAATTAAACTACGAATGGTTTCCGATTGTTAACTTTCAGAAGTTGAAAAAGTAGCAATAAGTTCATTTGGTCTGTGGGAGTTACTAACTTTGTCAGAACGATATTCCGTAAGGACAATCTCGAGTAAATACAAAATCGTCTTAAACCAGCTACCCTTAACTAAAATAGATAATTTCTACGAGGTGTTAAGTGTTCGAACGATTAACTACTGATATTGCAACTATCCAAAACGTATCAAACAGAAAGTGAGCTTGGAAAGACCTCAGTAGTTGTAGCTCACCGCTGGCCCTCCGATAAGTCCTAAACTTATCAATTATTGAACAATGGCTAGCAGTCGGGATCGATAATAAATCTTGCCTCAGCATGAATGTTATTGATATAGATAGCACCAAACAGATACAAAACTTTTTTCAAATCGACCGTACAGACCCAAAACATGCCTTGTACGTAAAATAAACTGGCGATAGGGGATTTGGTGCTTCTATCAAGAACTAATGATACTGCATCGATCCAAAACGTAATTGAGACTGAATCTACACTATTTATATAAGAAAAGTAAACAAAAAATGTGAGCTGAGAAAAGTATTTCTCCATTGCCCCCATTGTCCTTTAAATATCTTGGCCAGCAAAGACACTCAAGGTAAGAAGTCGGTGATGGATGATTAATCTTGCCATGGCATAATCATAATCGATATAGCTATAGATAAAGAAAAAAAAACCACATACTTTGAAGAAATTTAATGTTTCTTGAAAACATGTTTGCAAATTTTCTCCATATTGCACCAGACAACACATTTTTTCTCGTTTAAACTGCCGATAGGGACTCCCTGTTAAATGAGCGAATGATTTAATTCATATACTAGTATACGTACATCTTATAATCTTACAAACTCAGTAACACAATTCAACTATATACATAACTAAATCAACGTTTAATTTGTGTAAGTGTTTTATTGTCACATGAATATATGTGATTTCGTGAGTCAACTTTGTATTTTCCATTGCTTCCGCCATTCTCCCATACAAAACAATCGTGACAGAGAGTCGTTGACGTCACGGTTTTGGGCAAAATGGCTACAGCCTTTCCCAATCTTAAAACTGCAATTTTTTAAATTAAATGAGTACAGAAACATTTTTTATAAATACAATTCTAACACGATCCGCAGCAGTTGCTATATAAACATATAGCGAAATCGCCTATACATGAATCAGTCGTTCGGATGCCAATATTAAATCACTCGTGCTACGCACTCGTGATTTAATTATTACGCATTCGAACTTCTGGCCATATTTTATTAACTGATAAAATATAGGCACATATTTTTTATTCCTTAAACATATTCTATTGATATTGCTTGGCTGAAATGCTTTAGGGTGGTTCTCTTTTATCAGATGGAAACCAACCCATGATCTTCAAACGTCTAAATATTGAGATGCTTTTTGTGAACCAGAGCATTAATTAGGAAAGACTTTTCGTCTCTCGTTGGCTACGTGATAATATTTTTGCGTTGAAATATAGCTAATATTGGGACTTAAAATGTACATTTTTGAAACTGTTTTCTCGGATAGTTCAAGAGATAGAAACCCTATGGGTTATTTTGTGTGTCAGACTGGCAGATTTTGTAATTTCGGAAGCCATCTGGACCTTACATGAAGAATCGTATATGCCTACAAGAAATGCATCTTTTTGTTTTAGAGAACAATTCTACTTTCGGCTTGTTAAATGGAAAAGAAACAATTTGAACAAATAGTATGCTTCAATTTCTGTATTTTCAAAGTTATAAGTAAATAATGTAAGTAAGTGTGTAAACAAGTAAAGATTTATTTTCAGATGAATGCTCAATTATCATTGATAAGTTAACCTTTTATGGGGCTATCTCTGCAACAGATATGTAATTTGCATATATGAACATTGAATACAGTAACATAGGTACATTTGCAGTAAATATTTATTTTGTCTCATCAATGTACAGTAATGACAATCTACATTAAGATTATGTAATATAATAGTTCATTGCCACTCACATTTGAGATGTAGGAGACAATAGTAAAAGAGATTTAAAAAAATCAGCTGCACCATGAAAAAAAACCAACATAGTGCGTTTGCAACCAGCATACATCCGCGCAGTCTGGTCAGGATCCATGCTGTTTGGCTTCGAAGCCTATTGCAATTAGAGAAACCGTTAGCGGATGCGCAGGCTGGTCTAGATCCATGCTGGTCGCAAACGCACTATGTTGTTTTTTTCATGGTGCGTCTCAAATACTCTAGACATCCTATATATACATTCTAAAATCAAGAAAGACGAGTTCTCATCTTTGCCCTAAATGTATTACTAAGTTGAGTACAATTCCATAATAAAATAAAAATATCGACAAGATTAATTCATATAAAATATGTACAATAAACACAGACATAATATGTATGTGCAGAGCAAGACAACTCATTCATGTTTGTAAAACACTAAAAGCACACTAATGATAACAATACAACTGGCTTCGGATAACTAGACATGTATGTAACAAAAATCATTAAATTCTTTAAAATTTTAAAATCGTGAAAAATCGTTGTTTTTGATTGGATGAACAGATTGTTATTTGGTCTGTGGGCCAGTTTCTGTAAGTCCTCTAGTTTTTCGATTTCGTAACCAAGAAATTAGGCAAAGGTTCATCCACTTCAGCCATTAATACATTCATTCCGGGATTGTTTAAAACCGGATGTCGCTTTCTACCTTATGTCAAATGAAAATTATACTCATTTTAGTAAACATTGTGTATGAAAAATGCGGAATTCTCTCTATTTGAAAGTATTGTTGGCTACACACGAATTCTTAATAGATTGTTTCAATATTGACTTCCAGATATTAGAGTTTTGCTTATCTAACTATTCTAAATCAATTAAAGGTTCACTGTAACAATGTTTTCCAAATTGTGACGAATTCTTCTAAAGTTTAGGGGTTGAAATACCCCACCCACCTGAGCTACATTTTTGCCATTTTAAATAACCCGTAAAATTATCAAAATTACTGCATTTTTTTAATAAGACATCATCAAATAATTGTGTTAAGATTCACAATTTTATATATTTTCATGAGGAAATATAAAATATTTCAATCAGTTTAGGTTATAGACAACGTGTAATGTGTAATATAAATCACATGCTGTTTCTCAATAAATCAAGCCTATTTGTGTTTTATACAGAAAAGTTTTGTGTACCAATAGTTTTCTTCTATTTCAGATGTCAATGTAAGCTTACATGTATAATGTTGACCTTTATTTCATAAAGATACTTTAAAATATAACATACGTAACAGTCACCACTGAAATTTTCCACCTTAAAGTATTAGCAACATTGAAAATACTCCAAAAATTGCATTTGTATGCTTTTAATTGAAATAAGCTATGTTTACTGAACATGCACACATTAACGTTATAAGTTTGTTGGACTTAACCCTGTTACTATTCAATTACAGGATGTCGACAAACTACAATAAAACAATGGTGCCTCTTTCAGCATCACTGTAAATATAGCATAGTCATAGATTTGATAGCAATTTGTATGGCTTCTGCTTCAGAAGATAGCATATTGATAATTAACAGTAGACTTGGTTACAGTATGTACGCAGTCTGAATATTTTTGACTTTCATTCAAATTAAATACAGAACTTGAGGGTATCTAAGAATCAAATATACGTTACCTAGGTTTTAGTTTATACTAATTTGTTTAAGCTCGATTGTAATGAAAGCGTCAAGCTGTTTGAAACCACTCTTCAGTCCGCTTCCTGGAAAAACCAATACTGGTGCCATATGAGAGGTCATGGTCGTGACCCCAGTGGGGTATCGAACCCACATTCCCTGGATTGAGCAGCCGGCACTTCATCCACTAGACCACCTCTTCTTACTAGGTTCACCTATTCAAATTTATATGTCGTATATTATTGTTCCAGGCTAATACATAAATCATGCTTATTGGCATTGCAAAGCACTTAGTAAGTTTTTTACAGCATTACAAAGATGAAATGAATCATATATTATGAAACATACGTTACCAAGATTACACAGAACATTAAGTAACATTAAAGCTAGGATAGTTTTGGGGTTTCGATGGACTAAGGTGGTTTCAAGACAGAGGATTTTACATTTTAATGCGTTGTTTTGATATTTACGGAAGGTAAGATTGTATTCATTACTGAAATTATCGGTTTATATGTGTTCAAAGTTGCTGATGTATTCCTGATGTTAATAAACACGGCAGTGTTGGACTTATGGAGCATCACACATATACAGTACAACATGGGTACATGTAGTGAAACAAATGCAACTTTTGGTAAAACATGCTTTTTAAAATAGTTCAGTTTCTTTGATCATGGTGATTTTCATATATCAAAATTCATATTACATTCCCATAATGAAAACATAGATAAGACCCCTTGTTCATGTTGTGGTTGTGATAGCATTATGTATATTCAACAATCTTACTGAGAACTCGTTTTTATTCGCTTTTACTTTCAGTTTATAAACAGCTCTTACTTTTTATACGCCCGTCTCTGAAAGAGCGGGGCGTATTATGTGAACACCTTTGGCGGTGGGTGGCGGCGGGCGGTGTCCAAAGCATGTCCGCTCTCTAAATCGAACATTTTTATCGGATCTTCACTAAACTTGCTGACAATGTTTGTTGCTATAATATCTCGGCCAAGTTCGGTAACCAACCAAATCGTCCCAGGCACTCTTGGGTTATGGCCCTTGAATTACATGAAAAACTGTACATTCAGCTTTGTCCGCTCTCTAAGTCCAAACTGTTTTCATCCGATCTTCATCAAACTTGCTGACAATGTTTGTGGGCATAATATCTCGGCTAAATTTGATAACCAGCCAAATTGCCCCAGGCATTCTTGGATTATGGCCCTTAAATTACCCGAAAAACTGAGTATTTAGCCTTTTCCGTTCTCTAAGTTGAACGGTTTTCATTTTATCTTTACTAAACTTGCTGACAATGTTTGTGCGATAATATATCGGCCAAGTACGATAACCACCCAAATCGCCCAGGTCACTCTTGGATTATGCCTCTTGAATTAGGCCAAGTTCGATGACGGGCGTATTTTGTGACAGTCTGGCACACTTGGTTCATTATAATTAGAAAGGGGTTTTGTGTGTGTGTGTGTGCGTGTGTGTGTGTGTGTGTGTGTGTGTGTGTGTGTGTGTTTCTTCTAGTAAACTTATCGCATTTGGTGGCTTATATTTGTAAAATCATGAAGGTAATAACATTGTGATCTGAAGGCAGTAAATATTCAAGGAAAAATGGTGATACTCAAATGCTAAGCGGTTCTCATATACTAAACTTCTGTTAAGATGTTCAAAATAACGTAGCAGGATGCAATAATTGTAGATGAGGTTTACTCGTTAGCTTTAAAAAGAATTATGACAAAACATCCCATTTTTTTCAGACTTTTATTCAGGTAAGAAAAGAGATTACAACCATTCCAAAATGTCAACCTAAACTTGAATGAATCTCAGATAAGTCAATTGATGTTTTATTTTAAGGTTTTAATTTATAATTTGTCAAAAATACAGAGAAATAATAATATTTCACACTGAGATAAATATCAGGCCCGGATCCGGAAATTTTTGGCTAGGGGTGGGGGAGGGGGGGGGGCACCAGTCTAGAATAAAGATGTCACCTTGGAGGGGTGCCTTGGCCCATATTGGGGTTAGGGGGAGGGTCAGGGAGTTCTCCCCCTTGATTTTGTTTTGAAATGCAGGTATGAAATGTTGGCCTCTGGTGCATTTATTGGTGGCTGTACTACCCTCATTTTAGCGGGTCAGGGGGCTGTCCCCCTGGAAATTTTTGATATACAGGTATGACATGGTGGCCTCTGGTGCGTTTCTAGGTCTAAAGTTTTAGAATAAATATTCCTTTGCCAAA
Source organism: Mercenaria mercenaria (assembly GCF_021730395.1). Classification (NCBI taxonomy): domain Eukaryota; kingdom Metazoa; phylum Mollusca; class Bivalvia; order Venerida; family Veneridae; genus Mercenaria; species Mercenaria mercenaria. The sequence goes on along the minus strand of NC_069368.1, from coordinate 22,751,533 downwards.
ATAGTAGGTTATTTTTGATTAGTATAGGTCAGTTCTAAGCCAACTGGAGGGGTGAGAGGGCACGGGTCCCCTCGGCCCGGCCCTGGATCCGGGCCTGAATATGGCAGCATTTTGGAAATTTATACACGAAGAAAGTAATCTAAATAGATATATAACATAAACAGTGGTACAAATATTAATATCAAGCAAACCTATTAAGGCCAATGTTTTAAAGCCGCTCCGAGAATTTATTGCAAATCCAACTTATCCAGACATACATTATGGAAAGTTGACCTCGTTATGTGGTGTCATAACTATTAACAGCAACAGGCTGCTAGTCAGACAGTTATATAAGATAGTTTTATCTTTTTATGTGGTTATGCCTGTCTAGTCGTATAAGACAATTGACCTCTTTATGTGATTACATTTTTCCCGTGACAAGTCGTTTAGCCTGTCAAGTCATCTGAGAAATGTGTCATTATTATGCTGTTACATAACTTTTTACATGCTACTTTCCCATTGAAAAGAGGTTCTATAGTTATCAGGAGAAAGAAGGAATTTTATGGAAAATAATATCAGTTTTTAGGCGACAAGAGCTCAGATATTTCCTTAGTCAAAGTGCTGCTTTTGTGAAAAATGTAAAATCAAGACCCTGAAGTTGTGGAGTTAAAACGCATATCTTCATAGAGAGGTCAATGCAAGAATGATACAGACAAAGACTGCGTGAACAGGATAGTGCGAAAGAACGGGACGGTTTTCATAAATGTAGACAGGTTTATGCTAGATTCTTTAGATTTGATGATGATGATCTTAAAGATGTGCATGAGCATAAGTCGTTTAAGGTGCTTTAGATCGTTGGTCACTAAGTGCAGTTGAACATTTCCATTAGAAATAAGAGAAAGCACAGCAATGTCAAAATAATCTATTAACGGATGTTGCAGGGTTTGTTTGGTGAATGTCCACGGAGATGTAATCAGCTTTACTACATTTACTACCTGACCCTGAAACTTCGGATCTGGTACATGTATACTAAAAGGTTATACAATTTCAAACTGTAATACACAATATGCAAAATAAGAAAATGTTAAAAAAATATAAAAAAAAAAGTTTCTAGAAAGTCAATTCAACGAATAATAAGGCGGTCAATAAGATTTTAAGAAACTTTCTTAAGTTCCTAACAGAAACAGTTTGAATATTCATATAATGATTCAATTCAAGATAAAGTAAATGCACTTTTATAAAAGACATTTATTAATATAAAAACGCGTCATTTTCTCTTCTTACATACCAGATTGGGATTTCTAGGGATTTCACCGGTGCTGAAAAACTCCATCTTACATCCCGGGGTGTAAGATGAATCTCGTGCAATAAATGACGTATTACGAACTACATGTATGTAGAAGAATTATGTAGCAATTTATATTTTATTTCAAAACAACGGAATGAAAATCCAGTACCTTGACAGCTCCTCTTTGTTCCTGACAGTATATGTCTCGATTCACGTTATTTTATCAAAAATTCATAACCTTACGTTGCAACTGATAAAATAAAACCGGAACTAGACATTGTTATTTGTCTTCGAAATGTCATTATGTCTTTCCTGTTTACGGACGTTGGTTTCCCGCGTTTTGTTTAAATACGCTGCTATAAGAAATAGTTCGAAAAAGAAAGCCATTCGATTGCTTTTATCATTATTATTATCATTTGAAATCGGTATGCAAGAAAAAGATTCTGTCACTGATTATAGGTGCAGACGGGAATATCCGGCTCTCGGGTAACTGTTGGATTATGCCTCGTTTCCGCCTAAACAGTTAGCCTCGAGTCCGGAAATTCCCATCTGTACCCACAGCCATGAAAGAATCATTCATTACAAATAGAATAAAAATTAATACGAAATAAGGACAAGTTTCCTAATCGAGACTGCCCACCTTTAATATGTTTTATTTACAGAGGTTTAAAAACAAATATATATAATTGAGCCGTGCCATGAGAAAACCAAAATAGTGGGTTTGCGACCAGCATGGATCCAGACCAGCTTGCGCATCCGCGCAGTCTGGTCAGGATCCATGCTGTTCGCTTTTAAAGCCTATCGGATTTGGAGAAACTGCTAGCGAACAGCATGGATCCTGACCAGACTGCGCGGATGTGCAAGCTGGTCTGGATCCATGCTGGTCGCAAACCTTTCTCATGGCACGTCTCATATAATGAGTTCATTTGGACATGTTTAAATAAATCAATGTGAAATTGCAAATTAAAAATATATAAGTAAGCATAAATAAGCATGACATGATTTAAACCCAACAAAATAAATAAACTTAGAATATAGTTACAGAATAAATGTTTCAATTTGGATTTAGGAATACACATTGCACCCATACTATAGCAAGTATAAAATATATCCTAGTTTTATCATGGGCGGACATTAAACTTTAATTTGTCAAACAATGTCCGATCATCTCTTTGATCGACAGATCTGTTTGTTTTTTTTCTAAATAAATATCATAAAAAGCGTAATAAAACAAAAAGCGTCATATCTACACCTAGTCTGTCTTCAGAATCTATGTTAGATTCATAGGAGATAACCCCTGAAGCAATTCAAATATTATACAATAACGTTCGCTTTCTTCTCAAGACATCGGCGATACTCAGGTAAAAAAAAATGCCAAAAAAATGTACAATACAATGTAATACAGTGCAGTGCAGTGCAACACAGCAAAACACAATGAAACACAAAAAATAAAATACAGCATGGTTAACTACAATTCAAGTGAATACAAATGCATAATAATATAGTGTCAATATTCTAAACAGAGTTCTATCAAGGGCAATGAACTATACTAAGTCAGGCAAAATCCGAGAATCTTTATAATCGTCATACTTGTATATTTTCTCTTATTGTAAAGACCGTAACAAAACAAAAGAAAGTAGTAAAACTCATAGCCTGTTGACAAAAAGTATCATATCTAGACCTAGTCCGTATTGGTCCAAAGGGGTTTACCCTTGAAGCCATTCAAACATTATATAGTTATGTTCGCTTTCTAATCAAACAGAGGGAATAATCAGAGCTACAAAATATGAAAGGAAATTCTGATCAGAGAAGAAAGGCGAAACAATGAACATTTTTAAGATTATTTATTTTAATTTAAAAAGATTATCTGGTCGTTAGCCGGACTATATCTATACCACGACACCAAAAATGCAAGCCGAGTTGATTGTTTGTACTGCAGGGGCAAGAATGTAAACATTAGGAAATAATGGGCACGATACCTTAGACCTCTCTAACTAATATGATTAGGATTTGGAATGACTACAGATGCTAGAATGAAAATTAGCAAAAAATGTCGTATTTTTATAGATTGTGGGCATGTTACTATGAAGCTTCAACACACCAATTAATGACTATATTGACGAACAAAGTACATGCATCGACACTAAAACCTCGTCATGAGCTCTTTATGCTTTTTTCTAGCTAGCAACAATACAATACAATACAATACAAAACTGGAATAAACTAAAATAAAATAAAACTGATCAAAAGACAGCACAACACAAAACAAGTCAACACAACACAATTGAACGCAACACAATTGAACACAACAACAAAAATACAATGTAGTGCAATACAAGTCAAGTGAATATAAGTCAATACAATACAGTGTTAGGTAAAATCATACAATTGAATAAAAGTCAAGACTAATAAATTATTTACATTGTTCTGTACAATACGGTGATATATTTTGACAAGTCGCCATTCTGAAATATGAATAGTCCAATAGATATTGTACAAGAAGATATTAAATGAACTTTTTATTTTATTCTCATTTTCTCTTTAAAAAGGAAATCAATTCAAACTGGCATTTCCATTTCAGGTGACTGAAACATTTGATAATCAATACGTACACTGACACGACGCTGCGTCAATCGTTTACTGGCGTTGAGATTCGTTCGGGCGACGGTGTCCTTAATAGAATATTTTGAATCCAATACAAAATATATTGTATGATCACTTTTGTAAACTGAATACTGCTTGTAAGAGAAAATATGGTAAAGAATAAACAGTTTATATCAAATACAATCTAATTTATCGTATAAAATACCTATAAAATTGAAATATACAAAACACACAAATTACAAAGTAGGCAAAAGAAATGTATAAAAGTACCGACAGAATAAAGGAATAAATCTAAATATGTCACATATAGTTCAAAACATACATAAAGAAAAAGTCTATTATCACTCTTCTACTGTATCAAAGTAAGAAGAATTATTCTCAGTTCCTTCTCGAAGTAAGTCGTCGCAGAAGAATACCAAACTCGTAAATATTGTTTTGTATCTTTTCTTTGTCGTCTGTCATGAATAACTTCCAATCGAGTGCCAAACTGACAATTTGCTTCTGAAAACAATAAAAGCAAGGGATAACAATTTGGTTTATCAAAGACGATAAATTCATTCAAAACAGTATACTCTTTTGAAGTTTGTTTCGTTTTGTTGCTTTTGAAGACAGATTTTTGAGAGATAAGAACACTTCTAGTATACTTGTAGATGTCAGTAAATACTTTATTTTTCATACCTTCTTCCTATCCATTCGAATGTAAGTGTTTCTGTCCGATATTTGATCAACAGCGATGGAAGAGTCATGAAGCATGGTCAAATACTTTGAAAGTTTTAGACTTATCGCAGCAGCAGCTACAGCAGGAATGCTCCCTTCTTTTGTAAGCACGTCTTGCACGCTGTGTGTTCCTTTCAATGGTCCCCATATAATTCCCATAGATCTACCACAGTTGTGATATTGAAGGATTGCTGAACCAATCTCTGAAGGTGAGAATGAACAATTTGTATGTAAGAATTTCCTAGAAGAAATGGAACGATTTCAGAACTCTAAACGCTCATTTATAAATATCCTTTATAAATAAAACTGTTACAACGGACAGGTTGAATAGTTCACAAAGCTTTAAAAAGAAGGAGTTTAGACTTCAATATCCAATTTTATAATGCTTTTAATGAAATAAAAACGTGTCAGGAGCCTATTCATCACACATTTTACTAAAATAACTACAGAAAGAAATAATTTCATTTCTTAATTAACTACGTTCAATGCATGTCCTCTAAAGGATATTTCAATGAAAGTATCACTGATTTCTTTTTTTTAAAGGGACTTTTAAAACTGATATGAAAACTATAATTACTAAGGTGGAGAGATAAACTATTCATAATTATTAAAATTCAGTTAGATTAACGCTTACCCTGCTAAATTTCTAAAATGGATTGGCTAATCTTTCAAATTGGGCAGTGCCACTTGTTAATCAAAGGCATGTTTACCGAAAATTTACTGTCTGAATAGCGAACACTGCAGAATATGTGCACGCTGATCTTGGTCTGCACTGGTCGCAAAGGCAGAACAAGAATCGTTTTACTTGGTTGCATTCTATGTTTCCAAAGGATCGTCTTATAGATTTTATTTACTGCTATATATCGCCTTCACGTTCCAGTTCTATATTTCGTGTGGTCATTATATACCTATCCACTGAGAGATTTGTTTTATTAAACAAATGCTAAAGAAGATAGACGTTCCTTGTTGATGATTTTATTATGCAGATTTACAATTTCTTATCTGCATGCATTCCTGAATGAAATAGCTTACCCTTTTGAAGTTCTGTTCTGTTCTGCTCCTCAGTACTTGGGTTGAATTTCTGTAATTATTAAATCAGAAATACAATTGATAACACTGTATAAAAGTTTCCACCAAACAAAACGATATACACCAGAATATAGATAACAAATGAAGTAATCTAGAAAATGCGACATATAGAGTTGCCGTTTCATGTCCGCTGTATAAGGAAGCGCCTTCTACCACATTGTACCGCACAATCAACTGTGCCTAAAACTGCTTTATCCATAGGTGCATGTTAATAACATAGTTTGCATACAATATATTTGAACCAGACTTCTTTGGGTATAACGGAAAATGGCAGAAACGAACTACAGGTATAGAAAGTATCATATTTATAAAGCTGGTAATTACAAAATTTAAGTTTAAATACTGAGGAAGTCCATAATACTGCATTTCAAATAGTAACAAAACACAACTCTTACTTACCTTAGTTCTACTTATTAATATTGGAAATACCTTTTAATTTTTGAAGTCAGCATAAAGGACAAACCTAATGTACACACTTTACATAGTTGTGATAAATATCGGACCATGAGACGGTTAACAGAAAGCTTAAAGATAATTATGTACATTTGTAGGAAAAGGAAATTATATTTGATAGAACATGTTAGAAGGTAGAATAATAAATTTGATGTCATATCTCTTTATCAAGTATATTTACAACCACACTTGAATCGCAAATTGCTTTATGCATTACTGTTATTGCTTTCATTCGAGAAATAAACATTTTTAAATATTTTATGAAACGATATTATCGTTTTAAGTAGCCAGTATTTGAACATACTGTCTGCCATTTGTCTTTGCTTAGATTCTCGTTGTTTACACACTCCAATGATCGGTCACAAGCTATAAGTGAATGACCTAGCTGATTGAAGAAATAATTCATTGCAAACCGTGTTTTTAAACTATATATACACGATGGGCGGTTATACGTCGGACGAAAAAAATCCATGAGGGGCAGTCAGAGTGAGATTATTTCCTATGACCTATAACTGCCGGAGTGTATAAATAGTCTTCAGACACGGATTTGATATAAATCATTTTGATTCTAATATGTCTTTTATTGTACAATTCATATCAAATATTATAGAACTGTTTCTTTGCGCATTTACGGCGCCAAACGGTAGGTTGTCACGCCCCTTTGTTTTATACACGCCTGGACCGGAAAAGGTTATACATTCTGGGGAAGAATTGCATTAGGGCACAAACGATGGCGAATTACGACGGGCGTTCAATAAATAATGTTACTCCGTGAGTAGTTCCATAACCGGTGTCTATTTTTGAATGCGGTGTTTAGCACATTTTAGGGAAATTTATTGGGAACAAAATGCCATATGAATATAAAAAAACGGTAGATGCAAAGTAAAGATATAATCATTTGAGTGAGGTATACTCAGGTATACTGGACGATAGCAAAAATAATTATAACTTATTTAGCATTGTCATGGGCATCCAGGGTCGCAGTAAAATAGAATAACACAAAATAGTCACAAAATTCTATCATTTTTCTACGAGATACAGCAAACTTTGATAAGTTTGAGTTTGTTTTGAAATACTTTTTGTGTTTTTCATTTTACAAAACAGCTAAAATATCTAAACTCGATGTTGATTCCATCTGGAATGAGTCTCGAGAGTGATTAATCAAAGTGGTAAGAACTTGTTTCGCAATCGAGAATTAAGAAATTAGTATCAACTTAAAATACAAGATTTTTTAATCATAAACATCACGCCTGACAAAATTGAAGAGGCTTATTGTACTCAACTTATCATGTTTCGAATAAAAATATGCACACACCATTTAATACTGTTATCATTTTGTATTTTGGTTTTCAAATGTTTATGTAAAGATGATGATTTGTTTCAACTGTTTAAACAGAAAACTGAACTACAGTTCTAGTTGTTGAATAGTAGAATCAAGGAATTGCAAATTGCAATCTCAACATGTTGGACATCAAATGGTCCAGTATACCCGAGTGTATTTTTACTCTGAATCTATCGATTTTTATCATTCTTAAGGCATTTTGTTTCAAATAAATTGCTCAATTATGTGCCGAAACCCGCATTTAAAAATAACCACCGGTTACAAAACTATATACAGAGTAATATTATTTATTGAACTTCCCTCGTAGTATGTAATGCGAATAATCAACTCGGTGTCTGTTAAATCAAGAAGGTTGTGTTATGTGACATTTTGTTTTAAGTATGCTATAAAGCAAAACATTTGATCAATTTCGGAAGCGCTATTTCCCGATGCATACCTCCATCTTTGACCTAATGGCAAAGTTTATATACTCAGCACATCGATTCATCGCCAAATACTAATATGCCATGTAAATTCAATACCTTAACAACTATTAAGTTATGCTTCGAAAACGAAATATGGGGGACAAATTGAACTTTGAGCTTAATTTGTGACCTTGACTGTAACCAACCGAACTTATTCATTCGCTCTGCATATTGTATCGTTGCCACCAACATATGTGCCAAGTTTAACGTCACAACCTTAAATGGTTATTGTGTTATGCTCCGTACACGAAACATGACTGGCAGACAGACAGACGGACAAAATACGTATGTTTTCCAAAACGATCATGCTTCTCGTTTTCGTATAAACAGATTGAAGACTTTTACCCATCTTTACTAAATGGAGGAAGTGATCAAAATTGTAAAATATCTAGTACCTGTTTTCTTATTATTGCCGTGAGTGTGTATAAAACAGGATTCAGTGCCGAGTTGAGTGGTAATAAGAACACTGCTGTCCAAGCGTAAGCATCTCCAGAGATAGGGTATCCACTCAATGCCATTATACCTTAGATGAACATAGTGAGGGTAAGAAGTCGCATACGTATAATGGTATTTATACCGCAGACGTAGTAGGCACTCAAAAGTGGACAACAGCTCGCCCTCCACTTTATTTGAGTAGAGTTATAAAAACGTCATACATAACTGTAGCTGTCAAGTTTGTATTTGATTTTGTTTAATGGCGAATGGCTGTTTATAAACTATTTACATATATAGAATTCTCTTACCCATTACACCTATTGGAAACCAGCACAGGAAATCTGTCGTTGCAACGAGAATGAGGTTCCTTGCTACTTTTAGATCTTGCTTTCTTGATCTCTCGGTTTTCTTTATGGTGCTTGTTGCTTTTCTTAGCTCTATAAAAATAGCTAACTGGCCTAAACCCACAAGAATAAACGTACAAAAATTTAAGCCAACAAATATAGCAACCGAATACATCCAGCCTGGTGGCTTATCTCTTGTTAAAGGAAGGGCGATGCATACTCCCGATCTTGAATAAAATCTGTTCTGAAAAAAGCCAGTGAATATGATAGGAACCAAAGCCAAAGCGATGGCAAATATCCAGGAGATGCAGGAAACAATGTGCGCCTTCTTAGGTCCAATTCTGACGGTACCGAAGGGATACTTGATGACTAAAAGTCTGTCTAAGGTTATCAAACAAACGAAAAGGACACTCGCTTTGGAAGATACAGTAGACAATATACCGGCAGTTACACACCATTTGCTATTTCTCCATTGCTCATCCTTGAAAATATACCTGCAAATGAAATAAAATAGTTGATATTCAAAAGAACATATTAATACAATGCGTTCATATTTCAACTGCTGTGTGAGCAGTACAGTTAATCGTAAATTATTAACAATTGTATGATGGTGTAGTTATTATTTGATTATGCATGTATTTCTTAATATGACTGCGACATATCCAAAAAATCTGTTGCAATACTATCTTCAAAATTTGTGATGTGGCTACATATTGTAAAAAGCAAACTACAGAAATGACTGTACCGTAAGTTGACCAAAACGTCTAAATATATCTGTTATGCTATTCAAATATTTATTTATAATTACTATATATTAGATTTTGAACTAGTTCCCCCTGGTCCCTATAAATTGGCCAAAATCAAGTATATGAGTAACCGTATATGGATTTCTAACCGGCAATAATTAATTGCGCTTAACAATTGCAATCTCTAACACAGGTATGGTAAGAATAATTTTTGAAAAGTTGCAATTGATTATAACGTCAAGGGGAACACATTTTCAACACTTTTAGAATCGAATTCAGCATACATGTATCTGAATGGGGTATTTGGAGCTTTACCAACCATATTAGAGAAACCATTCACATAAACATAAATAAATTAAATAAAATGTAATTTCAAAGTACCTGTCCCGATAATATGAATCTACTACAGCAATTGTAATGAGGTATACTCCCATAAGAAAGTCGGCTGTGGCCAAATTTGTCACAAATATACCATAGCCGATTTTTAATCTAGCTCTGTCATAACCCAAACGGTAAATAATCGATCCAAGATTTCCAGCTAATGCTGCTACCCCTACTATCCATAGCACTGCCTGAAGGACTGGATGTCTCATGAGGTCTTCACACGAAGAAAATTCGTTCCTTTTTGGGTAACACTCACTTTCCTTGACGTAGCATGGACGAATACAGCAAAATTTATAAGCAGGTGTATGGAGTTCTCGGAGAGAAGTTACACTGCGAAAAATGTGCTTGTTGAAAATTAGAATTTCATTACCTCTCATGTCTAATTTCTGTACTGAAATATTATTGAAAGCAAAATCTTCAATTTCTTGTATCCTGTTATATGAAATGTTAATCATTTTTACTGTTAAATTGGAGAAGGTGTATGCAGAAATCCGTTCCAGCTTTGTTCCAGTTATTTGCAGACTATTAATGTTTTCCAGTCCATGAAATGCTGTCGAGGATATAACTCGAAGGTTAACATTACCAATCAAAATGAGATGTCGAAGGTGCCTCAAAAAAGAGAATACATGTTCTGGCAACCTTGTTATTTCATTATATCCAATATCCAGTGATACGAGGTTGTTTAAATGAACAAATGCCTCTTTGCTAAGAGATCTGATCCTGCACGAGGATACATTTAGCCTGACCAAGAAATGTAATCGTAGTTTGTCCACTTCTAATAGCTTATATATTTCTGGATTTAAACTGATATCTGCACTCCTAGTGCTTTTTGGTAGTGCCAACGCTTGTCTTAGCTTTATGTTTGCTGCTCGGCAGCTGATCGAATACCCAGAACATGAACAATTATAAGGACAACTGAAATCGCAAAGTTGTTCGTCGTCTTTACTGCTACATTGAGCAATACCGTCACAAATCTGTTCCAATGGTATACACTGCTGACTTGATGAACATCTATATCCCCCTGAGCAGGGAACAACACTCGCAGCTATAATATAATTATATATATTCTGTGCGATATATCATCTTAGATGACATCGTATAGTCCTATTAATTATTCTTAAAACAAGAGAAACATGTAAATGGAGTATTGCCATACAATACAAAGGCCCCTACTGGAAGGCAACTAACGACCTGATATCTGTCATGTGTAAATAATACTGTACTCTAATATTACAATATGTTATAACACAAAGTTTGGATCAAAATTTCCATTCATAAAAATCTAGTTATTATATTGCTTATAGCATCTTTAAATATATTAGATAATTTAATTTCAATTTTGATAACATTTCATTACGAAATCGTGGAAAAATATGAGAAAAATTACAGAAATCATCAAATTAAAGGGAAGTAATTCTGAAGAAAATACACGAACAATAGTTATAATTGGACCCATATTGCAAGTTAACTTATAGGAAATATTTGTGCAGCCTGGGCAGAAAAAAACAATATTGATTTTTGACCTTCAAATGTGACCTTGACGTTGACCTAGGGCTTTGGTTATTGCGAATAACACATTGTCTCATTTTGGGAAACATTTGTGTCAAGTTCATTTTAGGGAACATTTGTGTCAAGTAATATTAAAATCCCTTTCTGAATGACAGAGGTATAGACTAAACAGGGAAAATTTCCTACTGACCTTCGACCTCAGACTGTGACCTTGACATTTGAGTTAGGGATATAGGTGTTGCAAACGACATGTTGTCTTATCATGGGAAACATTTGTGCCAAGCAATATCGAAATACTTTAATGTAGGTCAGTTATGGACCGGACAGAAAAAAAACAACACCTGAATTTTGACCTCTATGTCTGACCGTGACCTTTGAGATAGGGTTCTGGGTGTTGCACAGGACACGTTGTCTTATTATGGGGAACAGTAGTGCCAAGATATATTAAAATCCTTTTATGGAGTGTCGAGTAACAGCCCGGACAGGAAAAAATACTCTTGATATTTGTCTTCCAAGTGTGATCTTGACCTTTGAGATTGGGCTTGACATGTTGTCTTATTATATGATAATTTGTTCCAAGTAATATCAAAATCTCTTAATGGAGTGTCCAGTAACTGACCGGTCAGGTAAAAGTCCTGTTTAACTATGACCTCAAAGTGTGACCTTAATCTTTAATCTAGGGGTACAGGTTCTGCGCATGGCATGTCTCATCCAGGGGAATATTTGTGCCAACTGCTTTTTTTTTTAATTGTGTTTCGCATGGCAGTTATCAATCGGACAGAAACAAAACCTACTGACCTTTGATCTCGAAGTGTGATCTTTGAGTTAAGGTTCTGTGTTTTACGCATGACACGTCGTCTAATAATAGGGAAAACTTACGCCACGTAAAGTTGTAATCTTTTCTTGGATGACAGAGTTCAGGACCGGATACAAACAGACACTGTTTCTGTAATGTTAATATCTGACTGCCAAGTGTGACCTTGATTTTATTTATTTCATAACAGCAATAGCACATGGAAAACTGGTATTTTTCCAGACTCCTGGAGAGAAGCTATTGTTATTCCCATAAAAAAACGGAAAAGAAGCACGAACTCAAGTAATTATAGACCAATAGCCCTTACCAGCAGTTTATATGTTATCGTTCGAAAAATATGCGTACGATTGAACGCTAATTACAACAGTGTTTAAATATAGTTCAAACTTGGGCTATAGATTTTTTTTTTAATTTTCCTAATAGAAAACTCAGTGTGCCCACTTTTGTCAATTACGGAAAAATCATTGTGACCCTGAACTTTTTCTAAATGATACAAAATATCAGTTGTTGATGAAGCAAAATTTCTTGGTGTTATCTTAGATAGAAAGCTTTCTTTTATACCATATATAAAATATTTGAAAGCCAAATGCCTGAAGTCATTACATCTTTTAAAGGTAATTTCAAATACTGATTGGGGAGCCGACTGCAAGGTATTATTAAGACTTTATATGACTTTAATTATGTCTAAGCTAGATTACGGTTGTGTTGTCAATGGTTCAGCAAGAAAATCTTTTTTACAAATATTAGACACGATCCATAATTAAGGTTTTCGTATTGCTCTCGGTGCATTCCGAACATCGCCAGTTGAAAGCTTGTATGCTGAAGCAAACGAACCCTCTCTTTACACACGCCGAGAAAAACTTTCATTGCAATATGCTTTTAGAGTGGCAGCAAACAAATCTAACCCTGCTCATAAAATCATTTTCAAACCCACGTACTTCGTGTCAGATGAGAAAAAAAACACAAAAAAAAACAAATCAAACCGTTTGGATTTCGCATAAAACCATCTATGAATGAAACTGAATTTGAATTCAATTCAATTCCAGATTTTTAACCATGGACCTTTATGTCCCTACAGTTCTTCTCGATTTGAAAACTGCCTTTAGAAAGTATGAAACAAACCCTGAAATATTCAAGTCCAAATATCATGAAATTAAGTCAACTTACAAGGACTATTTTGCAATTTACAAAGACGGTTCAAAAGATGAATCAAAGATTGGCTGTGCTGCTGTCAGCCACCTTTATCAATCAAAATAACGTTTGTCAAATAATGCAACAATATTTTCAGTCGAAGCAAAAGCTATTGACTTAACCTTAAATTTCATATCAAAATATAGTGAAGAAAAATTTATTATCTTTTCCGACTCGCTTTCAGTCAACTCATAACCGAAATATGGAAAATGCTTTCATTCAAAATATTCTTCTCAGGGTTCATGACCTATCATTAAAAAAGTCTATCATATTTTGCTGGATTCCCAGTCATGTTGGAAGTCACGGAAACGAGGATGCTGATACTGCAGCAAAAATCCCTTTCATTATCACAATGTAATTGAAATTACCACATATCGATTTTAGGCCGAATATAAACAAATACATTTTGCCTAAACGGCAATCGTCATGGAACAATGCTTCATTCCATAAACTTCATGCTCATGATATTAAACCTACTCTAGGGGAATGGCACCAAGGAAACAGACTTGTTCCCATGAAGGAAGTTGTTCTTTCTCGTTGTCGAATAGGTCATACCCGTGTGACTCATTTTTATCTTTTGAATAAAGAAGATCAACCCGAAAGAGAACCATGTCAAACACCTGTATGCTTTACAATTGGCCTTTTCAATATAACTTCTTCTCGGCGATATATGACCATTTTGTGACGACTTGCCGATAAACCCAACTAAATCACCCATTTCACAACAGCGGCTATTAAGTGCTATGTGGCGGCCGTAAAAAGTCGCCCCGACTTCATCTCAGTGTTGTTATATTTTTTGGTCCTTCGGGATCATTGAATTCAACTCATTTAGATTTGAAGATTGAATACTGCTTAAGCCGTTGCTAGCGGGTGTGGGCAGTGTTGCATTTCCCATTACTACTCATGAACAGACTCAATCAAACCGAGTCTGCAATTTTCACTCTTTGCATTGTTCTCGATGCTTCTGAGGGATCTACTTTCAAGATGTTATTGACCTTGAAGCTAGGGGTCTAAAAGTTGTGACACATTGTGCTATTATGGGATACATTTATGCCAAGTAATAACGTTAAAGATAAAGAACGGACATTAAAAAGCTCTGTTGATACTCGACCTCCAAGTTTGACTTTGAGCTGGGGGTCCGGGTTTTGCGCATGACACGTCGACTCATCAGGGGAAACATTTGAGTAAAATTAAAATCTATTGATGAATGGCAGAGTTATAGACTGGATACGAAATTGCTAACAGACGGAATGACAGAATGACGGAATGACGGACGGAAGAGCGTAATCCTATAGTCCCCGAAACTGGTTTTCAACCAGAATAGTCCTATAGGCAAATAACAACATCAGCCGTCTGAGGTTTATACTATAATTTTAATTTCTAACTGCTAGCGCGTTCAATGTTAGGCAGTTATATTTGGAAATTATAACAAAGTGACGGAAAACGTCATAAAAGCACATTGCAGAAAAACACCACATAGTCGTAAATAGCAATTAATGTGAAACTTATTCTGCACATACAGCTATGTTTGTTTAAATAATTACGACAAACCCTCTAGCAAAACTGGCGAACGAGTATAGTGCATAATACTTATGCTAATAAGAACAAATTTGTTTGAATGCTGCTTTACATACACGCCTAATCTGCACAACACATTCGAACTGTATTCATCGTGTTGAAAGTTTTATTTTTGTTTCGAATATGCTGCATATGTTCGTTGATCCTGGTTAGTGCAGAGAGTAAAGGAAAATAAAAGGAACATTACGTGACTCTTGATCTCACATATAGTATTAAAATTGCATTCCTAATCGGCTGTCCGGACTAATGAGAATACAACTTGAGTGATACATTAGAAGAGCACATGCGTGTAATGATTCCGAATTAGTTTGATTACCTTACCTTCGCATATTTCAGGAAAACGTCTGTACCCGATCGAAAATAATGCCTCCCATTTGATAATGCGAATGTCTTTCACAAACCTAAACCGGTCTGGTTTGTGATCAGTTGAAGCACTTTTTTTGATAACACGGTAAGTGGAGAATGATGGCCTTGAAAGATTTGAAAACATCAGGTCGGCAACAGAAGATGAATACACACTGTCTTCAATAAATACAACACCATCAGCTCTTGAAAATCGTAAGATATTCAGTAAATTCCGAGCCATTGATCCATAAATGCAATCGTTCGTTTCTGGTGTATCTGCGCGAAGCTTTCTTACACGTTCTTCACGAATTTCTAATAGTTCATGTTTTATAGGAATCTTCGTGTTTCCAGTAGTCTTCTTGAAGTGTAATAATCGAATAATACTGCGGGGGTTGTAGAACTGTTCTGCTAACTTGACAGCTGCCGTTTTGCTATCTGTTTGTAGATTCGTATCTTCTACAATAATTATAACCTCTCTCTCTCTAACGGAACAAGCTGAAAAATGCATTTAAGGTTTAAAGATTATATGATTGATAATCGAATTAATACGTCTTGGTAAAAATAAAATAATGTGAGCTTAAAGCTTTTCATTTTTCATCTTTTCAAACAGTTTGCGTATTGGAAAGCAATTTCTGTATTTCGTGTTATTTGGTGTAACTGTTATTTTGCGTTGGTGCTTGCTTCATACGTACGTACTTATTGAAATTATTTGTTTTGTCGGTTGTTTTATATCATTATATTTAGGTAATATGGCGACCTTTCAGCTAAATTGTCGCGGAAGATCAAAGATCCCTCTTTGGGAAGTATGCTCGTCACGGCTGAATAGAACCTTGCGTAAGCCAGCTTGGTGGTTTCTTTTCATGACGACTAAAGCAGGACACACAGTAACAGCACTTACGGGCAAGTAATTCTTAGTCAGTAACCTTAACCAATCGGCCACGGAGACCGCTACTAGCTTTAATAATTTTGTTTGGAACATTAATTAGTATCATATTGAGCATATTTTATTTAAGAAAACAGTCCTCCACCGTACAAAGTGTATTATATCAAACACTTGATACCTTGAACACATATAACACATATAAGTTTTAGGACCCCTAATAGTATTGCTTATAAAATGGCATTTGCTTGGTATGACCGTGTTTTGCACTGTGTTGCAAATTTTGAACAACTTTTATCGTGCCGTTTTTTATAAATTTTGTATAATCTATGGTATATCCTCAAACTCAAGTACAGACAAATTTCAAAGTGATGGCCACTGTCCGAAACGTTTGCAGATATTCCATTTTACCATTAATTTTGTTAAAGAAATATTTAAATATTGGTAAACAATAATAAAACACAAAATAAAACTGTCAAAATCATTTTTTTTCTAGGGTGCGTCAAGTAAACGGATTTAATGAGACAGAATTTTAATTCCAACATTGAAAAAATAGTGTCGAGTCTTGTGGGACTGTTTTAAAGTTTGCTCACTCCATTAAAAATAACCCCCTTCTGTTTCAGAGGTAAATGCAGTTTGAACAGCAAGAAATTGCTTATTATAAATAATACAATAATAAGTCGTGAAAAAAGTCAAATCTTACTAGAATAAAGGAAAATAATAGATATAAAATAGTGAAGTTTTTTGTACATAAATGTAAGTGCAACCAATGCTAAATTGTAGAAGGAAGAGTTATTTATCCAAATGAAACAAGTTATTTGAAAAACTACTTCTAATTATAAAAGCACACAATTAAAATTATTAAGTATTTGTGTTCATACAAGTGATATAAAGGAAAAAACGCTGGTTTCTTCCTTTATTTCTATGACAGCCGGTTACGTATTAAAATTATGAAAATGTTGTTATTATTAAATACTCACTGCAATTAAGTTCATCTTCGCCTGTTGGACAATGCCATTTCCCGTCACAAACAAATTTTAGAGGAATACAGTAGCTTCGTGGGCATTTCACTGTATTTTCCGGACATACAAACGTTGCTTAAATATGCAATAAAACGTTTTAAACTAAAGAAGTTAGTTTTTTCTTCCAAAACATAAATACATTAGCGCGTTACATTATATTCATATACATTTGTGACATATAAAATTGGATGTAAATGAATCACTAGAATAAGAAATACACTTCTAAACGTTTGACCTAAAACAGCTTTTTTACAATTAAACTGTAATCAAACCGTTAACATCCAACTTACGTGTCGAATACTACTTATCAAGAACTATTGCAAACACAACAACTACATTTAGTCTTTATACAAGGAAAGTATACTCATGAAGATGAATAGGCGAAAATTATTGGCAGATGACAAACACTGATAGATCATTAAAACATCGGTGGGAAGTGAGCAGTATCAGCTGAAGCAGTAAGAGCAGTGAACTGTTACAACTACTGGCAGTTTGTACAGTTAACTGCTATTGCTGCTAGTAGTAAGAGCAGTTAATTAACAAAAGGGCCAAGATGGCCTTAGGACGCTCACCTGTTTAACACACCGTAACAGTGTAAACATGTTTCACCTAGTGAATTCATGGAAACAAATATTCCGACCAATAGACTGGACCAAAGAATGTGGCCTCTTGAGTGTAAAAAAGCATTTTCTACGAATTGACCTAGTTACCTAGTTTTTTACCCAATATGACCCAGATTCGAACCTGTCCAGAACTTCATGAAAACAAACATTCTGACAAAGTTTAGGGGGGAAGATTGTAGCAACACAGTGTTCTCTAGAGTGTATACAAGCTTTTCCTATGATTTGACCTATTGACCTAGTTTTTGACCCCCGTGACCAAGAATTAAAATCATCAAAGATTTCATAATAACAAACATTCCGACCAAATTTTATGAAGATAGAATGTAAAATGACCCCCTAGGGTGTAGACAGGCTTATTCTTTGATTTGACCTGGTGACCTAGTTTTTGACCCAACATGACATAAAAAACATCTGATATTTCATGCAGATAAACATTCTAACCAAGTTTCATACACATCAAATGAACAAGAGTGTTAAAAAGCTTTTCCTTTGATATGACTAGGTGACATAGTTTTTGACCCAATATGACTCAGTTTCAAACTTTGCATATGAACCATCAAGATAAACATTCTGACCAAGTTTCATGAAGATAGGATAATAAATTCGGCCTGAAGAGTGTTTACAAGCTTTTCCTTTGATTTGTCCCGATGACCTAGTTTCTGACCCATATGACCCAGTTTCAAAATTGGCCTAGAAATCATCAAAATGAACATTCTGACCAAGTATCATAGAGAAAGGATCATAGGTGTGGCCTCAAGTTTGTTAACACGCTTTTTCTTTGATTTGACCTGATGACCTAGTTTTTGACTTGGCATGACTTAGTTTCGATCCAGGCCTAGAGATCATCAAGAAAAAATTCTGTGAAATTTTTAATCAAATCAAAGCATAAATGAAACCTCTATATGGCTGAAAGGGCCAAAATAGAAAATATTACCGCTTTAAGGAGCAGTAACTCTAGAACAAATGACGGAATCTAGCCCGTTTTCGAAAGGAACCGAGATCTTATTGTGACTTTAGTTTTGTGTAAGTGTAGTTTAACTTAAATATAAAATGCCACTTCTATCGTGTTCACAAGGTAAAAATAACACTTTTTTACTCTTTCAGAGGTCAATCAAGGGCTGTAACTCCAGAACCTATGATTGTATCTAAAGAGATTCATCATGGAATCCAGGATTTATTGTTGTTGAAGATATTATGAAAGTTTGTATCAAATAAAACCGTAAATGAAGTATTTATATGGCTGCAAAAGCAAAAATAGCAAAGTTTGGCCCTTTAAGGGCCCATAACTCTGGAACTCATGATGGGATCCGGCCAGTTTTCGAGAGGAACAGAGATATTATGCCATTTCAAGTTTTTGCAATTTTTAATATACTCGATTGCAAAATGTCGTTTCTGTGTGTGTTTACAAGCCAAAAATAACAAATTCTGGCACTTTAAGGGGCCATAACTCCATAACCCATGATGGAATCTGGTCAGTTTTCGAAAGAAACCGAGATATTATGCCCATACAAGTTGTGTGCAAGTTTGATAAAACCAACTTCAGAATGTGGTCTCTATCGTGCTCACAAGGTAATTGTGGACGACTGCGATGACAGGTGAGCTAAAAATACAAAAGTGGTCGTGGGTGAGGAATTAAACAGTATATAATCACAATATTGATAGGGGTCAAGAAAGAAGACTAATGCTATGAATTTTCGACAAGATCATGCAACTACCTCCCCTGATATCAAGAATGTAGGAAATACTGATTTGTAAGTACCAGAAGTTATATAAAGCTCGTGGACGAATTTTACATGATTGTTTTAATTTATCATGTTAGTTGGACTAAGGAGGGATGAAAATGAAAACAAATGTACGGCCAGGCAACCAGCCAAGTGAGGTGGTATTAAAGTCGAACCTAAACGGATATTCTCGAATTTCCTTGGCGATGTACAGTCCCATAACTGTAGAAAACCTGGGGTCTCACCGGATGGGTGCTGTAGAGAGGATGGATATCCACCAAGCCCATGTCATAGTCATCCTGACAAAGCCCTTGTTTCCGAGCAAGGATGGAATGATGTGTATTGCCAGGAATGCTTCAAAATGTTTTTTTTTGCGTCCAGCAGGTAACTGCCTGGGCGTAGCCAAAGAACCCGGGGTCCCACCTGGTGTCCATTATAGAGGGTATCCCTGCATGCGTACCCGGCATAACGTCCACCCCGGGAAAACCCTTGTTTTCTCGTAAGTGGGCATCAAAGTCAACCCTGAACGGATATTCTCGAGTTTGTCCAGTCCAGTTACTTTAGATGAATCCGGGGTCGTATCGGGTTGGCGTTGCAGAAATGGTAGTCGCCCATCACATCAAAGTAGTGGCCATCCTGGAAAAACTTTTGTTTCTGAGCATCTGAGCAAGGGTGGGCTGATATGTTTGGCAAGGAATGCTTCAAAACGCCTTATGCCTCCAGCAATTGATTGCCTGGGCAGAACTATAGGAGAACCGCGAGCCCCACCTGGTGTCTGTTGTAGAGAGTATCCCTGTAGCGGATCCGGCATAGTGACCACTCTTGTTTTCTAGTAAGCGGGTATGAAAGTAGGCTCTGAAAGAATATTCTCGAATTTTCCTGGCGACGTCCAGTCCCGTAACTGTAGAAGAACCCGGAGTCGTTCCGGCGGGGAGGGGGTGGCGTTGTGGAGAATGTGGACGTCTACCCCCTTAGCTCAGCTGCCTTGATACAATAGGAATTGAATAGTTATGCATGTAAAATTCATCTACAAGACTGTTAGTGACATGTTATAAGGGGAGGTAATTGCATTGTCTTTTTGATGCAAAGCCTAAGTCTTCTTTCTTCATACTAAATTAATTGACCACTATCATTATTGGGATTGTTTGTTTATTTTGTCATCTATGATCTATGTTGTATTTTCAATAAATTGTTGTAACTGCCTGCAACTGCTAACCGATTATAAAATCCTCCTAATAATTTATCTTGATTTTTGATACCCTGGTGTTTATGATTTGTTCAAAAAAGAGACACAGCTCAAAACTTGTCATTTTTGTCATTGTTATGTGAGATACAAAAAATTCAAATGCTTCTAATTCGAGTTCAAAATATACCAAGTAGATTTTATATATAAAAAGCCTCAAGAGCATAACAATCATTCAACGCAGTTGTTATGATAACTTTTCCATAAAGCAACGAAACTCGTTAAAATCCTTACACCACCTTTGTAGAAATAATGAAATAATAAAATAAATTGTAAATTGATTAAATATGTCAAGCAAAGTAAATTATGTAAGTCAAAATCATCAGTAGGACATGAAAAACAAAGTGACTGAAAAGGCGAATTTAACATTGACGAATTACAGGAAACTGAGTTGGTGATTAAGGGAAAATATAAACATTTTAACAAAATATATACTTAGAAATATTTGTAAGGTGCCTATCTTACTTGATGAAATAATACATAGAATATTCAGTACTAAACAAAAATGACAACGAACTGGCTCTTGATATTACTTACTTGTTACATTGCCTTTACATTGATAGGGGTGCATATACTATACGAAGTTACAAAAATGCGCCCAATATATAGAAATGACAATTGTTCGTCGGGTAGCAACGGAACTCAAACAGAATAATATCAATCATTTCATCGAATTATTTAACAAATAAACTCACTGCAATCGTGTAAATGACTGCCAGACCGACATCCGGTCATGTAACCAGAACCATCCTCGTCATACACGCACCGCAAAGACATTGGTATCGGCTTCTCATTGTCACAATTAAACTCTCTATCTGTCACATTAGCTCTGTAGTCTAGTTAAAGAGTGTATAAAAAATATGTAACATACTCACCGATTCACCGAAGAAATATCTAACACGTCCGCTAGTAATATATAAAAGTAAGCCTAGCATTAGAAGACATATAACACTATGTGACCGTGAACAACAAGCCGAATGCAAAACCATATTGGGCGCACAGCGGGCATGTTAAACAATACAACTCAGCGCACCAAAAAGAATATCATAATATTTGATAGTGTCTTCGCTTAAGACCTTGTTTGAGTAATAAAGATGAAATTTCGAGTCATTTACATGAGAAAGAGACATACGATCCTATTGAAACATTTTATTAATGCTGTCTTGATATTGTGTTTCTGCTGTAGGTCAAATTATCAAAATATACACTGTTTGTTGACTCGAAAAATTATTTGTTAATGTACTTTACTGTATACTGCTGCAAAACGAAGTTTAAATAAGTTTCAACTATTATTACCGAATGTTTAAAAGACTGTTTACTTTGTTCCGAATTTATCTCCAAAATTTAAATGTAACCATCCGGAATTCTGTGGAGTGTTGTGTGAACTACAATAGTTCAACAACTAGCAGTTTACGCAACGTCAGATCTAGAACAGTAGCACTACCTTAGGACGGTGAATAATAAACTAAGTCAGTAAAAATAAAACATCTCCCTAACCAGATTAACTAAACAATCCGGTTGTTTGGCGTAACATAAATGCCATATTGTTCTCGTTTGCTCGTAAGAAATAAGAAAGGCAGAAATGGTGTAAATTTTAGAACAATATGGACAATATTTAACTCATTCTGTCATCTAAAACCAAGTTTCAACAAAGCTATGGTCATAAATATGGCCTCTACGGTGTTAACACGTCTTTTTTCTTTGATTTGA
This sequence comes from Mercenaria mercenaria, assembly GCF_021730395.1. Classification (NCBI taxonomy): domain Eukaryota; kingdom Metazoa; phylum Mollusca; class Bivalvia; order Venerida; family Veneridae; genus Mercenaria; species Mercenaria mercenaria. The sequence continues at coordinate 22,729,052 of NC_069368.1, read as the reverse complement.
CGAGATGACCTAGTTTTATAACCCAGATTCAAATTTAACCAATTCTCACGAGTTTTAAACTTAAGGTATTGGACCCCTAATAGAAATGTTTAAAAAAAATGGCATTTGCTTGGTACATTCTTCATTTTTTCTATCATTTTTTTTTCTAGCGTGCGTCAAGTAAACAGATTTAATGAGAAAGAATTCTAACTCCAACATTAAAAGATTAAGGTCAAATCCTGTGCGTCTGTTTTGAATTTTGCTACCATCATTCAAAAATAAACTTGGGGCAGAAGTAAAACCTACCTGCATTTCTTCCACAATATGTAATCTAAACAATAAAGGCAAAATAGAGAACTTTATGTAACTGAGTAGTTTTAAAGATGTCTAACTTTACCCCTCCTGATTCAGGGGTAAATTCACTTTGAACAGCAAGAAATCGCTTATAAATGAAAATTTTCCTCTTTTGTACAATACAGCAATAATAAGTCTTGAAAGAAGTAAAAACTTACTAGGAAAATATGGGAAAAAAATGGTCTCAGTGGGGCTTGAACCTACGCAAACCCCGCCCCCACCCCCATGAAAATTGCATTCAAAGTAGGTTAATAGTAGGAATTGAATACTCTTCAAAAAAAGTGGTACTTTATTACGGGTCCAATACCTTAAATTGTGGACTAAAGAGTGTTAACAAGATTTTCCTTTGATCTGGCGTAAGTGGGCCCTTCTGGTACAACATTTAAGTGCAGATACGCCCTTCTATTACTATGGTTTTGAAAAACCTTTTACTTACACCCTTTTATTATTGGTGAATTTGGTCAACATAGCAGTTTGTAAAAAGAAAAAAACAAATAATAGGATTATATCCCTTGGTATGTAGTTCCAAAAAAATGTATAATTCATAAAAGGGCGTAACTAACACTTACGCCCTTCGTGTTAGTTACGCCCTTCTTATTCTGGGACGTCGAAATGTTGACGCACGACAGACACCGCACGACGACGGACGATGACTTTGATGAAGTGAAGTATCTTACACATTTACAATAATGTTTTCTCAATATAAAAGTAGAATTCCATATTAGGTGTAGAGAGAACAGGTGGAAATTGGAAGAAAAGAACCACCACATCCTCAACGTTTAACAGAAATAGCACAATATACAAAATTTGTAAAATTACAAGACATTTAACTCCCTTTTTCATATAGCTTGTCTTTAAGACACAAGGTAGGGTGTTATGTTACATTTGAACTTGCTAAACAAGCATAGGTATTTATGTAATATACAATGTACTTACATATCTTGTAAAGAAATGTAAATGAAACTTATGGCGACCATTTTGAAATCACGATAGCCACCAAAAATAATTATGAAAAAAATATAACTGATAGATTTTGAAAGACTTAGTTTATAAAACTTAAATGCAGTGTTCACGACAAAATCACGATACCACAAAAAAACGTCTGCCGCTTTTACAAGACTTTGAATTTAAATAGGTTTATTTTAATAAAAAATAAACACAGTCTGACATAACTGTAGTAGATGCTGACAGAATACTGGAAAAGTGTGAACAAAGTACCGCTATTTTGGGGTAGTAGTCGTATATACAGCTTTATCTAATAAAAGGCTCATTACGGAAAAGTCATGTACGGTGACCGATCATTTGTCAAGAAATTGGTCGGCACTGAAAGTCAGATAGTTATTTATGATTATGAAATTTATGAAATTATATAACACTACACTAGAAAAAATATTGGCCATGGTTGTTTTTATCTAGGACGTTTTAGATTTAAGTCAATGTCTTCTCAAGGTGCATAATTTTATTTTGTAAAATTGTGTACAATTTGCATTGTCTTCGATACCTTATTTGTAACATGTCACTTTAGGGGCACCGTATATTTGCTATAAGCTAGTTCCTAGTTTCTGCATAAATACAGGGAAGGCAACGATTTATCAGCGTTTTGAATGATCTAAAATGGCATTCTATATTATGTCAGAACGACAGGTTTTCTTATTGAATGACCAATACACATAACAGCAAATTGACAAGTTCATACTCCTTCTTGAATAAGAAAAAGACGCCTTAACAGTTTTGATACATAAATACTCTATATATTCCATACTTCTAACACATTTTCAAGTTAAATAAAGTTTTACCGTAAATACACGTGATTGCTTCAGGCGTTATTTCTATTGATTTTTCACGCTGGCGTAGTAGAACAAGCGGATCGTATAAGGACGATATTATGTTGTCTGTGTGCTCTCCATTGCATGCTTCATGCCCGACATATTCAAACTGGTGGTCGATATATCTATGAAAGAAGGCATGATATGAGTATTTATTCAAAAGTATATTTTCTTCAGACATTGTTAAGAAAATATTAACATGTTGGTTTTTTTTAAAAAAAAAAACAAAAAAAAAACACATATCAAGATTCAGTGTTTTTTTAATTTTTCTATGACAAAGAGAGTGTACCTATAGTACCTACGTTGATACATATCATCAGACAAGTTTACAAAAATTGATGTGCACGCACATGTGCATGTTTTTCCATTACAAATGTTTTTGAAATAGTGTTCAAAATATTAACCCTGCATAGACTTCTAGAGCTAAAATATCAGGACACATGACAAAAGGGATGTTTTATAGTAACAGCAAATAACCAGCAAGCTAAAATTGTTTTATTATATGACATCAGAAAGAAATTGCCATAGTTTCTTCTTTGGAGCAGCAAAATCTATTGTTGAACGATAGACCTGTAAATAGCACAACAAGAAGCCATGAAGGCCCTGTATCGCTCACCTGACCTACTGACCTAAAGATTATCAAGATTAAAATTCTTACTTAGTTTCATGAAGATACAGGCATACATGTGGCCTCTAGAGTGTTGACAAGCTTTTTTCTTCGAATTGATCTAGTGACCTAGTTTCTGACCCCACCAGACCCAGATTCGAACCTGACCTATAGATCATCCAGGTTAACATTCTGACTAAGTTTCATTGAGATACGATCATAAATGTGGCCTCTAGAGTAATAACTAGCTTTTCCTTTGATTTGACCTGCTGACCTAGTTTTTGACTATACATAACCCAGATTCAAATTAGACCTTGAGATTAGCAAGATTAACATTTTGACCAAGTTTCATGATGACGCAGTCGTAAATGTGGCCTCTACAGTGTTAACAAGCTTTTCCATTGATTTGTCCTGGTGACCTAGTTTTTTGCCCCAGATAACCTAATATAAATTTGTTAAAGATTTTATTAAGGGTAACATTCTGACCAAGTTTCATTAAGATTGAGTTAAAATTGTGACCTCTAGAATGCTAACAAGCTTTTCCTTTGATTTGACCTTGTGACCTAGTTTTTGACCCCAGATGACCAAATATTAAACTTTTCTAAGATTTTATTAAGGGTAACATTCTGACTAAGTTTTATTAAGACTTGGCCAAAATTGTGACCTCAAGAGTGTTAACAAGCTTTTCCTCGGATTTGACCAGGTAAACTAGTTTTTGAATCCAAATAACCCAATATCAAACTCGTCCAAGATTTATTAAGGGTAACATTCTGGCCAAGTTTCATTAAGATTTGGCTAAAATTGTGACCTCTAGAGTGCTTACAAGCTTTTCCTTTGATTTGAACTGGTGACCTAGTTTTTGACCCCAGATAACCCAATATCAAACTCGTCCAAGATTTTATAAAGGGTAACATTCTGACCAAGTTTCATTAAGATTGGGCCAAAATTGTGACCTCTAGATTGCTAAAAAGCTTTTCCTTTGATTTGACCTGGTGACCTAGTTTTTGACCCCAGAGGACCCAATATCAAAATCGTTCAAGATTTTATTTGGAGTAACATTCTGAACAAGTATCAATAAGATTGTGCCAAAATTTAGAGTGTTAACAGTCAAATTGTTGACGACGGACGGACGGACGACCTCGTGCTCGAGGGAGCTAAAAAAAGGACCGGCGATTGATATAAAAACCGGATTGCGGAATATCGGTCCAATATAGCTAAAACTAGAACTATGTTACTAGCTAGTTATACGTAATTAGGCATTAATATCATTTATTTTGATTTAATGCAACGCTTGCAAAACGATATTTAAACGATATTTAAAGTTGAACGAGCTCGCCTCTATATCCAACTACTTATACTATTTGAACATACATTTTCTCAAAATGTTTAACTATTTTTCATAGTCTAGTCTCTTTTGGTGTCCAGTGTCTTTAAAAGGAATCTTTGACATTTTCAATTTATTTTATTCTCTCACAAACACAAGCATACACACAAGCACAATCGCTCATATACACTGCCATTGACGCATGCGTAATTCTCATATTCACGTGAGAAACTTAAAATATAGCACTTAGACATTCTGGTCATATTTTATAAGACAAGAGATCACTTATAAAGGATTGAACATGTGTTGTTAACAAAGTTGATCTGTCCCAATGACCTAGTTTTTTACACCATAAGACTCAGTGTAAAATTTGATTTCATTAACTAAACATCTGACCTACAGGTATCTTGTTGACAAATCTGAAAATATGACACTAAGAGTGTTAACTTGTTTTCTACGATTTGATCTGGTGAACAGATTTTACCTAATATACCTCACAACTCAGTTTCAAACTTGACCAGGATTTTATTAATATAATCTGGAAAGTAGATCCCTCGGAAGCACCGAGAACAATGCAAACAGTGAAAATGGCAGACTCGGTTTGATTGAATCTGTTCATGAGCAGTAATGGAAATGCAACACTGCCCTCGCCCCCTAGCACCGGCTTAAGCAGTATTCAATTTTCAAATCTAAATGAGTTGAAATCAATGATCCCGAAGGACCAGAAAATATAACAACACTGAGAAGAAGTCGGAGCGACATTTTACGGCCGCCACACAGCACTTAACACCCGCTGTTGTGAAGTGAATATAATCTGGAAAGTAGTAATGGAAATGCAACACTGCCCACGCCCCCTAGCACCGGCTTAAGCAGTATTCAATTTTCAAAAGACAAACACTTTCACAAGATTCGAGAATACCTGGTAGAAGATTTAACCTTTGGAGTATTGACAATGTTGTTTCTATTACTTGACCTACTAACCTAGATTTTAACCCCAGAGTATCGAACTCTTTCAGATTGTTATCAGACAAACGTTCTTGTCAATAAGATTGGTACAAAATTGTGACTGTTAGAATGTCGAGTCAATTGTTAACGATGCACTACGGTCGAACCAAGACGAATGACGACAGCCATAGGCGTCTCCTCATCGCGTGTTTGTACGAGGCTCAAGATTTTATTTGGAGTAACATTCTGACCAGGTATCAATAAGATTGTGCCAAAATTTAGAGTGTTAACAGTCAAATTGTTGACGACGGACGGACGGACGACCTCGTGCTCAAGGGAGCTAAAAAAAGGACCGGCGATTGATAATAAAAACCGGATTGCGGAATATCGGTCCAATATAGCTAAAACTAGAACTATGTTACTAGCTAGTTATACGTAATTAGGCATTAATATCATTTATTTTGATTTAATGCAACGCTTGCAAAACGATATTTAAAGTTGAACGAGCTCGCCTCTATATCCAACTACTTACACTATTTGAACATACATTTTCTCAAAATGTTTGACTATTTTTCATAGTCTAGTCTCTTTTGGTGTCCAGTGTCTTTAAAAGGAATCTTTGACATTTTCAATTTATTTTATTCTCTACAACACAAGCATACACACAAGCACAATCGCTCATATACACTGCCATTGACGCATGCGTAATTCTCATATTCACGTGAGAAACTTAAAATATAGCACTTAGACATTCTGGTCATATTTTATAAGACAAGAGATCACTTATAAAGGATTGAACATGTGTTGTTAACAAAGTTGATCTGTCCCAATGACCTAGTTTTTTACACCATAAGACTCAGTGTAAAATTTTGATTTCATTAACTAAACATCTGACCTACGGTATCTTGTTGACAAATCTGAAAATATGACACTAAGAGTGTTAACTTGTTTTCTACGATTTGATCTGGTGAACAGATTTTACCTAATATACCTCACAACTCAGTTTCAAACTTGACCAGGATTTTATTAATATAATCTGGAAAGTAGATCCCTCGGAAGCACCGAGAACAATGCAAACAGTGAAAATGGCAGACTCGGTTTGATTGAATCTGTTCATGAGCAGTAATGGAAATGCAACACTGCCCTCGCCCCCTAGCACCGGCTTAAGCAGTATTCAATTTTCAAATCTAAATGAGTTGAAATCAATGATCCCGAAGGACCAGAAAATATAACAACACTGAGAAGAAGTCGGAGCGACATTTTACGGCCGCCACACAGCACTTAACACCCGCTGTTGTGAAGTGAATATAATCTGGAAAGTAGTAATGGAAATGCAACACTGCCCACGCCCCCTAGCACCGGCTTAAGCAGTATTCAATTTTCAAAAGACAAACACTTTCACAAGATTCGAGAATACCTGGTAGAAGATTTAACCTTTGGAGTATTGACAATGTTGTTTCTATTACTTGACCTACTAACCTAGATTTTAACCCCAGAGTATCGAACTCTTTCAGATTGTTATCAGACAAACGTTCTTTGTCAATAAGATTGGTACAAAATTGTGACTGTTAGAATGTCGAGTCAATTGTTAACGATGCACTACGGTCGAACCAAGACGAATGACGACAGCCATAGGCGTCTCCTCATCGCGTGTTTGTACGAGGCTCAAGATTTTATTTGGAGTAACATTCTGACCAGGTATCAATAAGATTGTGCCAAAATTTAGAGTGTTAACAGTCAAATTGTTGACGACGGACGGACGGACGACCTCGTGCTCAAGGGAGCTAAAAAAAGGACCGGCGATTGATAATAAAAACCGGATTGCGGAATATCGGTCCAATATAGCTAAAACTAGAACTATGTTACTAGCTAGTTATACGTAATTAGGCATTAATATCATTTATTTTGATTTAATGCAACGCTTGCAAAACGATATTTAAAGTTGAACGAGCTCGCCTCTATATCCAACTACTTACACTATTTGAACATACATTTTCTCAAAATGTTTGACTATTTTTCATAGTCTAGTCTCTTTTGGTGTCCAGTGTCTTTAAAAGGAATCTTTGACATTTTCAATTTATTTTATTCTCTTACAAACACAAGCATACACACAAGCACAATCGCTCATATACACTGCCATTGACGCATGCGTAATTCTCATATTCACGTGAGAAACTTAAAATATAGCACTTAGACATTCTGGTCATATTTTATAAGACAAGAGATCACTTATAAAGGATTGAACATGTGTTGTTAACAAAGTTGATCTGTCCCAATGACCTAGTTTTTTACACCATAAGACTCAGTGTAAAATTTGATATTGATTTCATTAACTAAACATCTGACCTACGGGTATCTTGTTGACAAATCTGAAAATATGACACTAAGAGTGTTAACTTGTTTTCTACGATTTGATCTGGTGAACAGATTTTACCTAATATACCTCACAACTCAGTTTCAAACTTGACCAGGATTTTATTAATATAATCTGGAAAGTAGATCCCTCGGAAGCACCGAGAACAATGCAAACAGTGAAAATGGCAGACTCGGTTTGATTGAATCTGTTCATGAGCAGTAATGGAAATGCAACACTGCCCTCGCCCCCTAGCACCGGCTTAAGCAGTATTCAATTTTCAAATCTAAATGAGTTGAAATCAATGATCCCGAAGGACCAGAAAATATAACAACACTGAGAAGAAGTCGGAGCGACATTTTACGGCCGCCACACAGCACTTAACACCCGCTGTTGTGAAGTGAATATAATCTGGAAAGTAGTAATGGAAATGCAACACTGCCCACGCCCCCTAGCACCGGCTTAAGCAGTATTCAATTTTCAAAAGACAAACACTTTCACAAGATTCGAGAATACCTGGTAGAAGATTTAACCTTTGGAGTATTGACAATGTTGTTTCTATTACTTGACCTACTAACCTAGATTTTAACCCCAGAGTATCGAACTCTTTCAGATTGTTATCAGACAAACGTTCTTTGTCAATAAGATTGGTACAAAATTGTGACTGTTAGAATGTCGAGTCAATTGTTAACGATGCACTACGGTCGAACCAAGACGAATGACGACAGCCATAGGCGTCTCCTCATCGCGTGTTTGTACGAGGCTCAAGATTTTATTTGGAGTAACATTCTGACCAGGTATCAATAAGATTGTGCCAAAATTTAGAGTGTTAACAGTCAAATTGTTGACGACGGACGGACGGACGACCTCGTGCTCAAGGGAGCTAAAAAAAGGACCGGCGATTGATAATAAAAACCGGATTGCGGAATATCGGTCCAATATAGCTAAAACTAGAACTATGTTACTAGCTAGTTATACGTAATTAGGCATTAATATCATTTATTTTGATTTAATGCAACGCTTGCAAAACGATATTTAAAGTTGAACGAGCTCGCCTCTATATCCAACTACTTACACTATTTGAAAAATACATTTTCTCAAAATGTTTGACTATTTTTCATAGTCTAGTCTCTTTTGGTGTCCAGTGTCTTTAAAAGGAATCTTTGACATTTTCAATTTATTTTATTCTCTTACAAACACAAGCATACACACAAGCACAATCGCTCATATACACTGCCATTGACGCATGCGTAATTCTCATATTCACGTGAGAAACTTAAAATATAGCACTTAGACATTCTGGTCATATTTTATAAGACAAGAGATCACTTATAAAGGATTGAACATGTGTTGTTAACAAAGTTGATCTGTCCCAATGACCTAGTTTTTTACACCATAAGACTCAGTGTAAAATTTGATATTGATTTCATTAACTAAACATCTGACCTACGGGTATCTTGTTGACAAATCTGAAAATATGACACTAAGAGTGTTAACTTGTTTTCTACGATTTGATCTGGTGAACAGATTTTACCTAATATACCTCACAACTCAGTTTCAAACTTGACCAGGATTTTATTAATATAATCTGGAAAGTAGATCCCTCGGAAGCACCGAGAACAATGCAAACAGTGAAAATGGCAGACTCGGTTTGATTGAATCTGTTCATGAGCAGTAATGGAAATGCAACACTGCCCTCGCCCCCTAGCACCGGCTTAAGCAGTATTCAATTTTCAAATCTAAATGAGTTGAAATCAATGATCCCGAAGGACCAGAAAATATAACAACACTGAGAAGAAGTCGGAGCGACATTTTACGGCCGCCACACAGCACTTAACACCCGCTGTTGTGAAGTGAATATAATCTGGAAAGTAGTAATGGAAATGCAACACTGCCCACGCCCCCTAGCACCGGCTTAAGCAGTATTCAATTTTCAAAAGACAAACACTTTCACAAGATTCGAGAATACCTGGTAGAAGATTTAACCTTTGGAGTATTGACAATGTTGTTTCTATTACTTGACCTACTAACCTAGATTTTAACCCCAGAGTATCGAACTCTTTCAGATTGTTATCAGACAAACGTTCTTTGTCAATAAGATTGGTACAAAATTGTGACTGTTAGAATATCGAGTCAATTGTTAACGATGCACTACGGTCGAACCAAGACGAATGACGACAGCCATAGGCGTCTCCTCATCGCGTGTTTGTACGAGGCTATGAAAACGAATAACACTAGGGCATTATTCAAAACAAAAGCGTATCTTCAGTCGCCTCACAGGAACACAATCTTTAAATGCTGTGTTGTGGCTGTTAAAAGCCTTGGACTCAGTGTTACTATATATATAATAGAAAAAATTAAAAATTACTCCTTGACAAGTATATAATAAATAAAAAAGAAAAACGTCCAATGGGTTTCCTCTATCTGTATTTCTGTCTACCTACCGGTTTCATATCATAATCATCAGGGCAGACATTTTTTATATGTCTGCCCTGATGATTATGATATGAAACCGGTAGGTAGACAGACATACAGATAGAGGAAACCCATTGGATGTTTTTCCTTTTTATTTATATATATATATTTTAATTCAGATTACACATATTTGACGCAATACCGGCAATCTATTCATATTTGTCTACAGAACAATAGAGATGCGAAATAACTGGGCTAATTTCACAGTTTGTCTTTTATTGTCAAATACACGCCGAAATCGTGGAGAATTTACCGGCTGAGATGTATGTAACTTTCGAGATTTATAGGCCATTGAAAAAGCAAAATAATTTTGAAAATAAATCTCAACTGACGAGCACTTTTAATTAGTTCCTATCCGCTACTGTAATGCATGGGCGAAGCGAATATGTTAAAAACGTAGCAGTGTAATGCATGTACATTAATAGAAACAAATAAACATTCTGAAAAAAAACAATTAGTAAAATGCATATGCTAGCTCTTTAATCTATTTTACTCTGTTTTTGTAAGGTGCGATTATTATGGGCGTGTAGATTTCACGATACACCTAGAACATCCAGTAGAAATGAATCCGATAAAACCGTTAGATAAATTACAACCACTTTCAAAATGCAAGTGAAAAATTAAAACTGTTGCTTAGGCCGCATGAAGGCCCATTTAGAAACAAGAGGGTCATGATGATCCTGAATCGCTCATCTGAGTAATATGAGCTACATGTTTCAAATGGCAAACTGATCGTAAGATATAAAGAAAGTATGTCAGTAGGTCACATTCATGGTCACTGAAAGTCAGTTTTAAGATCTGTGTGCTTAGCATGTCATCCAAATTTCAAGGCTGAACCGTAAAAAACAAGAAAGTGGATCATAGGTCAAGGTCACAGTCAGGTGACCCCTAAGCACTTGGGGTCATCAGGTATTTATAATTTAACAGTCTAGGAACTATAATGTAATAATCTTAAGTACTTTTCCTATATAATAATATAACAAGTGTCCCCCAGGGATATAATTTGAACAATCCCTGAAAATTCCACTTTTTTAACGTATAGGCCGCGGCCTTTTGTCCGAAAAATACGGTAACAGTTTTAGTAGCTGGCTCGTTGCAGTGTTGATCAAGAGTGAGGTGCCCGATTGTTGTTTTGTCCTGCAAATGTAAGTGCGTTTATGTGCTTGTACGTCTGTGTTGTTATTTCTTACTCGTCTGTTTATATAAGGTAGTTATGTTTGTGTGTGTATGTGTTTATTTTTTGTACGTGAGTGACTAAATGCTGATGTGTTTTATTCTGTAGGGTACGAGGCTTGTTCAAATATTAATGCATCTAGAACGTTATCTCGATCAATAATGCGAAAATCACAAGGAAATTAAGATTATTGGGTACATAAACATATTAGCTTTATATTGATACCACACCCATTAAAATCCGTTCACTTTAGCTGTGTCTATTGCTCGCTAAACATTGCCTACACGTGTATACTAATACAAAAATAGTTGGAAGAAGGTCAGCTTACGCCTTTGAAATACGGTCCTACATTAAGAATCGTTGTATTCTTGGCATAGGGTGTAAAGACATTTTTGATGAAATATGTTCTGTTTATGGGCATAATGAAATGTCTTTTTGGACAGTTATTCGTTGGTTTAAGAAACTCAAATGTGGATTAGTTTCAACAGAAGCTGCACCACATGCCTGTCGGTCGAAAACAGCAACATCTGCCAAGATGGTTACTAGAGTGAAAGAAATAGTTGCTACTGATGCAAGGTACACCGCTAGGCAAATAGCTAGTATGGTTGGCATCTCATTAGGAGCAGCTCATACAATTCTGAAACGTAATTTAAAAACGAGAAAGATCTGTGCTATATGGATTCCCCATCTGTTGACAGATGAGCAAACAAGGGCAAGCGTGCAATGCGCAAATTTGTTGCTTAAACAGCTTCCAAATTACAATGCACGGTCTTTTGCAAATGTCGTCACTGGTGACGAGACATGGGTTCACTTTTTCGAGCCCAAACGAAAGATTCAGAACAAAATATGGGCAACAAAGTCTGGCAAAGGACCATGCATTGCAAAGCGGACCATGGGTGTCAAGAAGGTAATGTATGCCATTTTCTTCACAACTTAGGGTCCTGCCATTCAGCTTGCTGTACCGTGTAAAGGCAAATCCGTAAATGCAAAGTTTTACAAGACTTAAGTTCTTCGAAAACTGCAGAAATATTTCAACAATCGAAGACCTGCAACTGGCTTGGCCAATGTCAGATTGCTACATGACAATGCGTCATCGCACAAGGCGTCTATTGTACAAGACTTTCTGAAGCAGGAGAAGATTGTTGTGCTCCCTCACCCTCCTTATTCGCCTGACCTTGCTCCGTGTGGCTTCTGTTTGTTCCCAAGGCTCAAAAATACCTTTCTGGTCGAAAATTTGTGCAGCGCAAACACCTCGGTATACCTAGAAAAGACTATGAAAATGCCTTCAAGGATTGGATTAGAAGACTAAAACTTTGCATATATGTTGGAGGTGAATACTTCGAGGGGACCAAATAAAATTTTTATCGCAAGCTATCAAGGATACATTTTATGTGCTTAGATGCATTCATATTTGAACAATCCTCGTAACTGTAATTAAGGAACGTAGAATGCCCTTTTGAATATTCAATCTTGTTCGAGTTTTTCCTTCGACCCCCAACCCCACTTCCCCTTATTCCTACCCCTTCCTCCCCCTTCTTCTATATTTTGCATAAACTTGAATTTTTCCATTACAGCTTTTTCTTGTTGTGGGCCTATTTTGCAGATGTGTGGCTCTGAGGCTGTGTTTGTAGTGTTATGTGCTTCCGAGAAATCTAACCTTACCTATTATCTTTTTTTGTGCACAGTTTATTAGTGATATCTCCCTAAGGTGGTTTTTCTAAAGACCGTACAAACGCTGGGGTCGAGTGTGTTCCTTTATTTGTTCGTTTACAATTGTTGTCTATTATTTTCTCTGTCCGTTTTTATATGATCGGCTTTGTACACATGCTAACATACAAACATATAATGCAACTAGCATTAAAAGACCTTTTAAGTGAATGGGAAAAATTGTCATCTGAACATAGCTGGTCTTTTATTACACAAACTTTAACAAAACAAAACGAAATTGAAAAAGTGGTATAGTAGTGCATGATGTTCTGGTTACAATATCCTGTTTAGTATTGAATCAAAAGGTATATGATCAATGCTTTTATAATATTACAACAAATTGAATATAAAAAAAAAACACTTACTCTTCAAGATTACGAGAGAAACTATTCTTACGATAATGCTCACCACATTTGATTCTGAAATAAATTGAACGAAACTCATTTAATCTTACAGGAACAATATCATAGTAATACCTAGCGTCAGTTCAAGCTGTTAAAAACGTAGTTTTCCTGTTTCTTTCTTGACGCCTTGACTTTGGATTTGACCCCAATTTCTGTAAATTTGTCATTAAGAATCGGTGTTATTTTTTCATTTATATATATAATTTTTAGTAACTTTGATGAAAAAGAATACCAATTCATTTTTATCTTAACCCTTACCCTGCTAATTTCAAAACTGAATTTGTCCATCTTTCAATTTTGACTATACAATTAACTGTTAAAATATGTGGTAACCAAAAAGAAACTGACTGAATAGTGAACAGTGCAGACTATGATTAGACTGCACGTTCTTGGTCTGCACTTGTTGTAAAGGCAGACTAACTTGCCATCAGCAGGTTAAATGTAAATAACAAGCATGATAGTGGTTATGGTTTTATTAAGTTTTCACGTCTTTCGCTTGACGCCATATGACAATTGACTTAGCAGATGATTTACAATACCCGGTGTTTTAATTAGTCTCAAATGAGTGCAGGTATCGTTTGACAGTTCCATGCCTGTTCAAAACACATGTTTGTGTTTTTAACATTAATCCATCTGCAAATCATTAGATTTACAATGTCCTTTTGATCAACGATTATTTTTGAACTGCAATTCATCACAGACAACATAATCAACACTACATGTACCATCTGAAGGCTAACAAAAATAAGCGCATAAAGTAAATACATGTCAACATTTATAAACCATGCTAACAACTGCAGTAATCATAGAAAACATAATCGATGAAAATAAAACTGCAGTAGAAAATGTGTAAATTTTATTAAAATCATCGCCAGTTTGTTTCCACTAAATTCAAATATTTGTACCGTTGGTAACGCGGAATAGGCAAAATTCGCTAGCCAGAGACATAACAATCATTCTTTCATCATATGTTTAGTATTTTTCTTCATATGTTATCTACTTTTCTTGAATGAAATGTACTTGCATTCTCAATCGAATTTTTCAAATGGCAAACAGAAGAGTCCCATGTTTAAGGTGTTATTAAATTTTGAATTTCCGATGAATGATAAAAAACAGCAAATATTCAATGAAAGCTAAAACAATGATAACATTATGATTCAACCTGTTTTTATTTACGCGTCAAAATATCTCATGCCAGATTATCCAGTTTTTGACACATTTATTTCCAACAATAAACTAAAACAATAGATATTTGTCAGAATATATTCTATATTTGATATATTGATAACGTTACACATAAACATATATAGTGTTTGACTCCCTTTTCATGCTACCATTGCTATAATTATATTGGAATTCCTGTACTGTTTGCAGTACGACGGGAACCAGACTAGTTAGTTGAATGCTATAGACGATAGCAAATACAGGCTAAGCATCGGAAAGCTGAGGCAGAGACGCAGAGTTTGATATTCTACTAAGATAGTACGAGAGTTCCTGCGATTGGACCCATTTCATTGTTCAGATACTTAAGGCGTAGGTACATTTCCGATAAATGATAAAAAATAGCAAATATTCAATGAAAGCTAAAACAATGATAACCAGACTAATTAGGTGAATGCTATAGACGATAGCAAATACAGGCTAAGCATCGGAAAGCTGAGGCAGAGACCCAGAGTTTGGTATTCTACTAAGATAGTACGAGAGTTCCTGCTTATAGACTTTTCAGTGTTATTAGCGAAGTACAGCCAAGGCACCGGGATTATACCTACATGTTAGTTGAATGCTACATGTGATAGCATATCTAGCGCTGCGTATCCAGGATTCATGACAATCATATAGAGTTGCAACTCTAATTCAGAGGACAGAGGCCGAGCATCTATGCGATAGGAATCACATGTTGTTGATTCAAAGACAATGTCTGACGGGAACTTCAACAAAAAGACCAGTCAAGAATAGAGTCTCCACCCTTAAGGTGTTTGAGCTGATTATTATGAATTGAAGATGGTTTGTTTGAAACATTAAGTGAGTTGTCTGATTCCTGAAATTATATAGCTCACAATTGAAATCATTTACGAATCATTTAGGCAAGGTAACCAGACGAAAATTTATGTATGAGGTATTTGGTCTCACCAGCTATACGTTTTAACAAAGGACATTCTATATTGTTTGTCTGCTAGTCTAAGATATAGTCGCCTTAGCGATTGACCCGTTTCATTGTTCAGATACTTAAGGCGTAGGTACTTCCCTACGTCATATAACTCGTATCTTGACATTATTCTTACATGACTTCAATGAGCTAAAGAAATAAATGATTCAAACTCATCAATTACTAATATTACACACTTTAATGTCTTACTAAGGTACTTACAAATACAGTGCATACGAAGACAGGATAGACAAAAATAACTTGGACAGTTCGTGAAAATTAATGACAAAATTTGACATGTGTTATTCAACGGCGAAAATATGTTGTGACTGTCATATCATAGGGATCATTTCAAGGTCACAGTCAAATAAAAAGTGAAAAGTTCTTTTTAGAGTTTTTACTTCCCAGATGCATTTTTACATATTACGTATTCTGTTATGACAAATAAGCCGCACCATGAGAAAACCAACATAGTGGGTTTGCGACCAGCATGGATCCAGACCAGCCTGCGCATCCGCGCAGCTGGTCAGGATCCATGCTTTCGCTAACAGTTTCTCCAATTCCAATAGGCTTTAAAAGCGAACAGCATGGATCCTGACCAGACTGCGCGGATGCGCAGGGGGTTGGATCCATGCTGGTCGCAAACCCACTATGTTGGTTTTCTCATGGCGCGGCTAATATATCCTGCATTTCCTGCATTTGTCTGAACTGTAGATCTTTCGCGAACAAACATAACTTCGTGAGCCAATACCTCTAGGATGAGACAATATATTTTTCCCTTTTGACTGAAATTTGGTAAACTTGAGAAACAACATAAGTTTGACACTTATATCGTGAAAAAGAATGGATATAAATAAAATGTTACTGATAGAAAAAAAAATGTGGTGGTGTTGCGATCACTTGTAGGAACACATTCGCATGCAAAGGGTAACTCACGGTACTGTTCGAAACTTTAAAAATGGTATTTGGAAACATTTATTTTCAAGAAATTTGACCATACACATAGTAGGTGTGTATACACACCTAACTCTATCGACTGGTAACCTGTTCTTTGTTGAATTCTTTGATTTTCACCGAAAACATTTTACCACATTATGAAAATTACTTATAATGACGATTTCAATTTGCATATTAACAGTGATACAAATGATATTACTAGGACTACCTAGTAGCAATGGACCTGGAACAACAAGTTGATATCAGTACTCAAACAGGAAGACATAGTCTGGATCTAATTATAACTGAGTCACTTTATGGTGTTTATGTAGAGAAATGTGAGTTTGGACCATTTGTTTTTCTGATCACTGTGTTGTTCCTTTTCTGATAGATGTTAAAAAAGAGACCATTTAGTAGAAGCGTGTCATTTAGAAACTTTAAACATTTGAACGAATCAGACTTTTCCAGCTACCTACGTGAAATAAACGTAGATTTACAAAGTATCAACAAGTTTGTGAATGACTTTGAATCGGAAATAGAGGATGTTCTAAATGAGCACACTCCTCTAAGAGAAAACTATAATTCAGAGAGCACCTAAACCGTGATACAGAACAGATTAGTTTTAGTCGTATAAAGTAGTCAACGAATAGAATGTTGGAAACGCCAGAAGAGAAACACACTCAGCGAAAAAAATGCTAAAGATGATTCCAAGACTCTGTATGGATTAGTATCCGAACTAACTGGTACCAAATTTGAAAACGCACTGCCTTAAGGAGAGTTTGTAGACATTTTCATGGCGACAAAAACCTTAAAAGATACGCCAACGCCTAATGGAATATCAAACCTCTGAACCTCAAGTAAGGGGTGTATAAAATTAAGACAAATGTACTGAATTGACTCAAGATGAAATGGAAAGAAAAACTCATCTGTGAATTGAATACTTTGTCTTCAGAACTAGATATTTGCCAACAAGTATTCTGAAATTACATGTAGACCAACTTCATCCTAGTACAACTAAATTGGCGAATCTGTCATTACAACAAGGTGATTTTCCTGTGAAATAAAAACAAGCAGTTGTAAGACCTTTGCCAAAAAGCAGGTCATGAACTAGAGCTTTCTAACTATCGTCCTATGAGTAATGTATCATTTCTGCCAAAAACTTTTGAAAAAGCTGTTCTTTACAGATAAAACAAACATGTAAATCAAAACAGTCTTTTGCATAAGAACAAGTCTGCATATGGAAATATCAGTCCTTTGGATCCACGCTGCTTTTGTTTGTTAATGACCTCCTAAGTGGTATTGAGAAAGAGGAAAGCACAGCCCTTATTGCAATTGACTTAAATTTGACACTGCCGACCGCGACATTCTGCTATGTCCCAAAAGCACAGTAATGTGTCTGTAAAACATCTCTTCAATGGGTAGACTCCTACTTAAGGTTCATATTTGTAAGATTAATATCAACTATATTCATCAGACCGCCATCTTGAATGCAGTGTGCCCAAAGGCTGTTGCCTTGGTCCGTGGCTGTATCTCACCTATGCTGGAATTATTTTGATGTCATTCCCAAGTCCATATCAGTCTACGGTTTTGCAGAATATTTAACAAAAGCAGCCACTTAAATTTCAGTTTTGCCTCTAGTTATTTCACATCCGGATTACTGAAAAGTCGTACTGTATGGTGTAGCTAACGATGAGGTGCTTAAGATGCAATGTATTCGCAAAACTTGTCCTTAACAAGAAGAAATCTGACAGTTCCAAACAAGCATTGTATGACATTCATTGGTTGTCGGCGAAAGCAGCAAGGATTGAGTTTAAGATACTTCTTTCATGTCACATTGGTAGAGCACCTACTTATCTAACAAAATTGCTAAGAGAGTATGTTCCTAGTAGACAATGGCTGAGCTCGTCAGAATATTCTGAATGTCGTTATGTTGTGTCCATACAGCAAGTGCAAAACATTTCATGATAGCATTTTCTGTACTATTAGTCAAAAAACTGTAAAATGAACTGCCGTTAGAACTACGCAAAAGTAAATCACTTGATGTTATCAAATAAAACCTTAAGACTCTGTATCTCAGAGACTTCATGGCATTGTTTTAAATATTTTGATAATTGTTCTGTACGCGATAACAGCAGGTGATGCGGTTATTTCTGTTTGTTTAAACGAAGTAGTTATAATTGTTGTTATTATTAATTATTATTTTTATTATTTACAACGCCACTGAATATATCATTGTATGTGTTTAATCAAATTATTCAGTTTCAGACTAAATATGACTTTCTAGTTCAGACAACAATAACATTGCTCTGATCCGTTTGAGAAACAGGACATATTATGTGTTCACCCTTTTAGACAGGCTTCCGGAAAATCGTGTCATTACCTCTTGTAGTTTATATTAAAGTTCATTAATGCCAGAATAGATATAAATTGACAATATTAATATGATTATTCCTCCAATGCTACAGAACATAAATAACCGAAGTAAATTTCTACTATTTGCCAAGCAGTTTTAATTTAAGCACTATTATCGAAAGTGCTTAATAATTTGCAATATTTACATAATTTTTTTTTTCTTAAAAAACGACTTATTTCACCTCCTGTTCCTTTGAACTTTATCCAATGTTTCCTATCAAAGACACCAGTTTTCTTCAAATATTAACACTGTTCTGATCTGACGGTTGGTTCCAGGTGAAACTTGACATCATTTTGAAAACAAACTATATGTAAAAGAACACATTAAAAGCAGATACATATTCCAACGTGCATACCTTCTGAAGGGTTGATTATGAATATAATGTTGTATAGGAATGAAATATATTTAATGAAGCGATTTAAAACAGACTTACGATATCTTCATGATTACTGACAGAGACGATGTTTTAAGCAAACAAAAGAAATATCTCATGCTTGAAAACATGTTCGGAACAGAAACAAGAGGTTCGAAATGTTAAACAGACGACATACAAGTAGCAAATAAAAGTGAAGATGTCAAACTGAAACGCACACGACGTGTATAGTAGGACTGTTACAGTTTATGTTCATTTCTAATGTATACATGAAGTAAATGTACAAAGAAATCATTTTAGCTTAAATTCACAAAGATTTGCATTTTATAGGCTGTTTAGATAAAACTTGAGAGGATTTACATAATTATACTATCTAATTATCGGACTTAATTTAACTCAAACTGTGTCTACCATTATTTTACTTTACTGCTTTTTAATAACTCCTAACCTTGTAATGACCGTACAGATGACAAAAGAGTCTTTTTAAAAGATTAAGCTTTAAAAAGGAAGCTTTTAAAAATATTTCATTGTACCAAAAAATGTTCCCCATTAATATCTTTAGATGGCGATATTTCCCTGAATTTTTGCCAATCTTCAATATTGGTTTGAAGTACTAAATAAGAATGCCATCAAAAGCAATTTTTATGACATTTCTTCGGAAATATCGGTAAACTATTACAGTCATTCTATATCTTCGTCACATTTTTGGGCTGGTAACTTTTGAAAATTAACTATCATCATTTGTTGTTTTCATCTTGTGGATTTAATAAATAGAACATATCTCAATGTAAATTTAACTGAATGCAAGTTTAATACCTCTTCGTTTTACCAAAACAGAACATAATCTGAAGACAGAACCAACATGTTTTCCCTCCTGTTACAATGATATCAGTGACTGATACTTTATCATAAGATATAGTAAACACATCCAGATCATAACAATATGACAGTTTGAGATTTATTTTTATAGAAAAAATAACATGTACGTCCTATATGTATCACAAAACAAAATTACGATGTATTTCAGGTAATATTTTAAAAAACTAATTTATTTCATAGTTAAAATATTATTTGTACTTTTAATTTGGATCAAATTTCAACCAGTGCTTTTGTGAAAGGAAAACTCTGATGTTCCTAAGTACTAAGGTTATAGGGATAAGAAGATAACAGTGAAAATTATGATCGAAGATATCTAAACTGTTACAGCAGGGACATGCGTTTAACAAGAAGGACACCTTTTTGTTATGGTAGTGACATTTAAACAGAAAACTAAGAATAGTTTCTATGTTTATTGAACATAAAATTAGAATAATTGCTCAACAAATGCGAAACATGTCCCGGAATGAAAATAGCGAAAAAAAATTTAAAAAGGTTTACAATCTCGAGTTTTTTTTCATAACTGCAATAATTATGTGTTACGTCATGGACACTGTCTGTTACAGGAGAGAAATTTGACTAGAAAAGCTAAACAAAACGTTCCTTTTTAGAAAGTCAAACAATATTTTGATTAGTTTTGAAAGATATAATCATTCTGTAAAACATAACAAACAAAATTCATGACCATGTATTTAAAACATTTAATGTAACTCTTCCATATACATTGTTATGTAACAGGAGTGAAAAATATGCAGAAGTATGTTTAACGCCATTCTGTTGTAACAGAAATTCAAAAAATGATATCAGATTGAACAGACATCAACTGTAAAAATGGATACTTATCTTGTTTAACTGTAATTTAATTAATTATAATGATTGTACAGGTAAATAAAAATAATTACAAGATGACATATCTTTTATTGTAACACTAGTGACATATTACTATCATTATATTTTGCCAGATTTACATAGCACTCTTTTCAAAATAAACACGTTTAAGTAAACTTTACAGACAAAGATAGCCACCCACCACAAATTCGTATATTCTACTAGTACAGAAACATAGCGAGATAAAGAGAGAGACAGAGAGAAATCTGGCTAACATAGCCTAGCCCGTCTAGTTCTTTAACATGTCCTGTTAATAGCACTGGTACACGCAAATCGGATTTTCCTGGGAAAAACCAGTTTACTGGACTCTTTGGTAGTGGGAGACTCTCAAGAACATCTCACAGAGTTCAAGTACCATGATACGAATGACATTCAAAGCGTTATCTTTGGACTACCGAGCTAGTACTCATGGCGGTCGAAACACATGAATGATTCAACGTTGATGACAGGTAATATAGTTTCAACATTGCATCAACGATGAAACCCTGTAGCTAACTGAAAATGTTGTTGTTTCTTTTCAAATCTGTGTTCATATGATGTTTCACAAGCTTTTTCAAATACACGAAGGTCGTTTATCATACTTTGCCATAACATATTTTATCCATCACATGACCTTAAGTCTTGGATAACGGCGATTTATTTACTTTGGATATGTTCAAATTCGGCGTCTTGTTTTTCTCTTGTTGTGTGTGCTATTTCAATGTTTTGCCTTCTTCCATCAAACCGTGTTATGTTGTTCTGTTTCTTTCCATGTTATTCTGCAGGCTATAGTTCTTCAGACATTGAGCTTCCATGTGTTACAATTACCTTTTACCTCTTTGAGCTCTATAACATCAGATGCAACTGTTTCATTTATTATTTCTGGTTCATCTGTTATCGGTTTTGGTTTTATACTTCCTGGAATTTCTGGTGTATCTGACACGACTCTCTGCTAGCCCATCCATGTGTTGTGTCAACTCTAGTATCTGAATTTCAGTCTTTTTAATTGCATGTACAATGTATCTTTGTCATCTCTCTACTTGTTGTACATATTTTAAGTCTTGTGTCCGGGTTCTTTGTGCATTTCAAGTTTAAGTGTCAACGGTGTTTGTTAGTGATCTACAGGCATTTTAATCTGTTTATCTGTCACCTACTTCAGGAACAACTTTGTGTTCTCTAACTGATTTTTTTGCAAGACTGTCCAATTTTGATCGTTATTCTCACTGCTTGTTTATGCATGGCTTTTGTTTTGACCGTTCTGCAACTGCTGTTCGACCTGTAATATTTATGAGTTCTTGTTCTTCAAGATCTACTGACCCGTGTGTTACTGCCGACTCACTGGGAAAATCTTGTTCATGTGTCTCCAACACTTGTGTACATGATGTCTTTCAAGGTTTTTGATCTTCATGCACTACTTTATCATTAGTCTTAACTTGTTCATCATTTAACTTTATGGGTTTATAATCAATTATACTCGACTATGACCTGAATCCGAATCTATTTGGAGGCAGAAACTTTTATGTAGTTCAGCATTTGACATTACCATGTCGTCTCCTGTAAAACTATATTAATCAGTTAGCTTTTTAACGTTAATTTAGCAAATTAGATCATTTTTAGACTGCAAGTAACCTTAAAAGAACACTTCAATCATTCATCTATATGCCTGTCTGTCCATTGTATTGTACGTCCCAGTTTAATGGGATATTCATGTTCATTCCTTCAGTACTGTTGTCAATGTTGCGTATTTAAACGAAATACAAAAAATACGAGTATCTATTCAGATTTGCTCTCAAACTATAGATGCAAATTGTCATTTACATAACATATTGTTGTCTCTCCTGTAACAGTTACATAAAACACCGATAGTTTCCATGAATGTAAATATAACTTTTCTGATTCAAATTTTGAAATAGTACAGATACTCACTGGTTATCTTATTGTAAATTCAGTTTGGTTCAGATACACTCAGTGGTATATTATTCATATTTGCAGACTGGACGTCTTTTCTGTTACTGCTCTGGACGTCTCTCCTGTTACAACTTTCTTGTAAATACAATTTAAATAGCAGACATCCTATTGTTAAAATGAAACTTAACGGTTATCTTGTAAGGAGGCAACACATATTCAAATACAACTTATATACGTGTTATTAAGGTGTATAGCAGTTAAAATATAAACAGTTGTCTTTGCTGTTACACAACATGTCTCTCCTGTAACAACAAAACTTAATATATGGCAGGAGAATTAAAGATATTAGAGCTATGCTTGCTGATGTATGTTTTTAATTTGGATTATGAAGTACTTGATACAATGTTTGAAGTTAATTAGATCTACTCTTCATACAGTTTTATTTTATTCGTTGTTTTGCAAATAATTTCATTACTGTAACAGTTTGCGTCTTTACTGTTATAAAAAATGGCCGTAACATGAGTGACTGTTACAGGAGTGAATCATTTTGTGTATTTGTATATTCAAAATAATAATGGATCCCTTAGGGATGCCCGACGTGTTATTTTTGGAATTGTCGCTTTTGAAACCAGGGTTCCCACACTTGTACCTCTATGAAATTTTAGGAATTTTCCAGGACATTTCCAGGATCTTGTTGCGATTTTCAAGGACCTCTGTACGACATATAGGGTTGTATGTTCCCGTTTCTAGATTCATTGTGAAATTATAAGAAAAGAGGGCCATGATGGCCCAATATTGCTTAAAAGTTAAATTTAATAAAGACAGGCTCTGCAAATTTTCTTCCTTTTTTAATTTTGTTTCCTTACTGTACTCAAGCTTTTGTTTCTCAAGGAAACTATGAATCATTTACATTTCTAGCCTGTTGTGAAGACTAAATCAACTCCTTCATAATAACTACACCTCTGGTGCAACCTACGTGATTTATATAATCTTTGATACACTTCTAGCAATTAAATTATTTTCAGTCAAGTTTATTTTGATCACTGAATTCAAGCGTGTCACTAATCACGATTTTCACAATTATTCTCGAAAAAAATCGGAATTTTCTTTCACAGGGCTTCTTAAAAATCGACACATAAATGACCGAAAGCCTAGAATTACTGTTTAAATATTCAAGCATACATGTAGCTACCTATATAGGTTGATCAACCACAAAAACATCGGTATTTTCGAAAAAGGAAATTGAAATGACATCCATATCCGCCATTTTGTATCATGAATTACTTCCCTTAGCAAAATGGGATAATTCCCGGTATGTTCTGTACCTTTACCGTACTCTCGCCAAATTCCCGGTATTTTCACGGCCGGGAGTCAATTTTTGAAATTCACGGACTTTTCCTGTTTTCCCGGATAGCGTGGGAACCCTGTTAAACACTTACCTTACAGTAATGAAGCCTCGCATGGTTTTCATTGTAATGAATTATTACTGTTACATGTGGGACAGAAAAGAAAATTACGCATCTACTTGCCAACTTTCAAATGGTATTTCCTCGATAAAGAAAGA